>NW_028246539.1:0-55554 GCF_964263255.1 Lissotriton vulgaris | reverse complement strand
ATGCGTGTATACCTAAGGAAGACGAAACTTCACATGGGTACTTTGGTATCGCCTTACAGTTTGTTAGCTCTTGGTTTACTAGGATCAAGAGGCCTTGATAGCAGAAAAAATCCCATCAAATGCTGCATATTTGTGTATACGTATGTGTGTATCTGTGTTTGTTTTAAAGACAATCCCTTAATTATCCTCCCATGCTAAGGAGCATAAAGACCTTTGGGGTACCAAGGAAGCACCATGGATTGATCACATTATCTTTTGGGGCAGGTACAATGACAATTGTTTGCTATTGTGGTCGGGTACCTAGTCTGAATTCGAACAGTTCAGCAACTACCTTAACACCAATGATTATGGCATGCAATTCACCATGGAGTATAGCAAGATGAATATCAATTTTCTTGACAGTGAACTATATATCAAAGATGACAAACTCAACAGTCGCCTCTTTCGGAAAGGTACCTCCTGCAACTCTGTCCTACATGCAGACAGTCATCATCCCATGCACCATATTAGATCCATTCCATATGGTGAATACCTCAGAGCCAGACGTAACTGCAGCAAAGAGACTGAATTTCAGAAATGCATCAAAGACATGAAAACAAGATTCCAGAGAAGGGGATATTCAGAGGACCATCTCAAAAGAGCAGAGAACAGAGTCTCTAGTGCGAGAAGAGAAGACACCATACAGACCAAGAATAAACCCACAACCAGTGACCAAATGGTTCGTATGATCACAGACTTCTACGACCTCAGTCACAACCTACGCAAAAGTCTGAACAAACACTGGGGCATACTTCTGGCGGACAGCTCCCTGGCCGGTTGCATCACTAATCATCCACAGAATACATTTAGACGTGGAAGGACACTACGAACCAGACTCAGCCCCACAGTTCCTAAAACTGGCAGAACACATGGGCTTAGGCCCCACACCATTGGTTTCCACAAATGTGGATTCAGTGGTGTCTGCAGGTGGGCCAAACATAAAGTGAGAACCTTTAACGGATGTAAGAACAAGACTTATGAGATAAAATCTAACATTTTATGTATGATTAGATTTGTGATCTACGTAATTGAGTGCAAATGTGGGAAACAATATGTGGGTAATACCATCAGGCCACTAAAAGAGAGAAATAATGAGCATGTTTGGGCCCTACACCAACAAGATGTGAGGTATCCTGTAGCACTAGAAAGAAGGGGGACCCCTCGTCACTTGAAGGCAGGTAGGTAGGGAAACATAATAATCAAGAAAGAACAGGAGTTACCTGCCTAAAAAAATATTCATGGCCTAATACTAGGTCCTTAAATCTTAAGGTATCCTGTAGCAACACATGCAGCATTGTGCAGTGCACAAGGCCCGCGTAAAGAATTCACTTTTTGGGGAATTGAATGCATAAACCCCAGTCCACGGGGTGATAACAGGGAATTACATCTAAGAAGAACAGAAAGCCATGTGGATTATGCGCTTACACACAGTAGAACATGGTCTTAACTGTGATTCAGAGATGCAATATTTTTTGGGTGATTAGGTACTCTGAACAATATAAGCATGCTCTTTGTCTCTAATGTCACTTATGAATATGTGGTACAAAAAGGGGGTGGTGATGGACGGAGCATCTGAATCAATCAAATACTCACACCCAGTCAAAAGATCTGGGTTTAATCCATCACCGTTCTTTAGCCCACTCTGCCACCCGAGTTCAGACATGGCTATATGCAAATCAGTCTGACCCTGTGCCTCATAGGAACAGTCCAGCCGGAACTGCCAAGCCATGTCTTCCCTGGACCGGAAACAAGCTTCTGAGGACCGGTTTCTGGCATTCCAGCCGTCTTCAGCTCGGCTTGCTTGAATCCAGTGGCAAAGTGAGCAAGGGACTCACGTCTGAGCATACCCTGCCACACTTATGGCGGCCAAAAGCGGTACAAAAAGGGGGGGTGATGGACGGAGCATCTGAATCAATCAAACACTCACACCCAGTCAAAAGATCTGGGTTTAATCCATCACCGTGTGGTACTGAAAATTCTGGACCCCGCTATTGTGTGGAACCGAAGCTCTGCACTCGTGTCATAAATATCATCGTACCATGACGATTTTGGTATTGACAGACCGGTAATGATTGGGATACTATACATAAACATTTGCGTCATGATCGAGTGACGAAATCACCCTGAAATCATAGCTTTCGTCTTGAACCCTCGGGTTCCATTTTGTGAGTGGCATCTATTTTGTGATTGCCCTTACATAGTCAAATGACTAAGGCCGAATTCGATCTGAAAGGACACGTACACCATTGCTGACTTCTCTGTGACTTGGGCGAGCTGACTCCCCTGCCTCAAGCCAAACCTGTTTGGACAGTTCCTTTCCCAGTGGCCGAACAAGATTAGTATCAAGGCATAACATGTCATAAACCGTTCATCGCATACAAGCTATGTTTAATCTCACACACACCTGTCCCTGTTTCTTCTTTATTACCTGTTTTACAAGGAGGAGGTGCCCGATTTTATTAGGGGTCTGTCGATATCTGATGAAAGTTCTGGGCCTTGCCGGGTAATCTATCACGAACTGGACAGACTGAAATGTGGGCTTGTCATTGTGACTCTGCTTTTTCTTTGTAGTGAAAATATGTATATGGTCAAACTGTAAAACAAGGAATTCTTGCCTGAAGCTCAATATTTTGTATAAAAAGAGAAGGCTGGTTCTGTAAAAACGAGCAGTCTCCTGAGAACATACATGCGCTTCCTGCTGTTGTACTTCTAGGATACCTGTTACTGGTTGCAGCCAATAAATACGATCTTTGCCATCACCTAGAAGACTCTGTGATTCTGTGGTCCAAAACAGGAAGAACACGAGGTCTTTGGGTGTTTCCCCTGGCACCACCGGGTCCATAAAAACCCGGTACCTCAGTTGGCGCCCAACTCGGGGCGGCATCAACGGTACCGGTCCAAGCCAGAGGTTCGTGAGGAGCTCGTGTGAAAATTCCAGAGGACGGCCAGCCACTTCAGCGACCCCTGTATGTCGACGTGGCTCCGAAGGTCTTTGCTGCGAGGTTCCTCGCTTCCCGACGGCTACGAAGGACTGCTGCCCTGACTATCGCCCTGTTTTGGACCCTTGATGATTGGTAGAGCAAAACGATAGACGAGTCTTCTGGTGACGTCATCGATCATCGATACTTCAGTTAAGTATAAGTAGAGCGTCTCCCAGTCCTTAGTTTGGTTCTTAGTTTGGTATCCTTCGGATACGCTTTGATTTGGAACTTGCAAGCGCCAAAGCCGAAGGACTCGTGTATTCATGAGACTATTGTATTCGATAATCCTTTGAAGTTTGAAGCTAGACTAGAGAGCGAAGATGCCTGGTCTTAGCAGACTTGGGATTTTGTTTTGTCTTGGTTGTAGTAGGGACTCCTGATTGGAGGACTCGTGTCTGGTTCCTCCGATTGGAACTCCAACATATGAGCTCTATGTGAAGCATGGCGTAGGCCCTATCACATATAACGAAGTATGGATCCGATACACCAGGAAAGATGGTGTCTTAAAATGGCCCCAATATGGTAGTTTCGACACAGAGATCCTAAATAATCTAGAGGTTAAACTTTTTAAGAAGAAAGCCCGGCCGGCGATGTTTGACTCCTTTCGCCTATGGCGCAAAGAAGCCAAACAGAAAGAAAAATAAACGAGGTATGTCAATGGTGCAAGCTGCCGTTGCGTTCAGAGATAACGAGGAAGAGCAAGAGAGTGAACAAACGCTTAGAAGTAGGAAGTTAGCGGTAGACAAATGCTACCCAGTTTTGCCACGTAAAGAACAAGGATCATGTTAGACCTGACATCATTGGCTTGAGTCTCTCCTCCATTTTTTCTGTTTGCCTCTACTGTGTTACGATGTTTTGCTGGTATATGCTTTGGGCGCCGTGTCACTGCTGATCAGTGCCATAGCGCAAGTGCTCCCTCTGTTAAAATGATGTATCTATTGTATCCATGTTTGGCTTATTTGGTTTACTGTCAGTCCCTAGTCTAGTGCACCAGGAGTGCCAGGGCTTGTAAATACAAATGCCGCTCGTGGGCCTGCAGCACGTGTTGTGCCACCCACAGGAGCGGCCTTGTAAACGAATGTCTACGGGTCGGTCATTGCGAGACCCACGTGCAGTCCTGCACTGTCACGTCGGCTGCGCAGGTATACCTACCTGCCAGCCCCTCCAACCTTCCCTTAGCTTCATGTTAGTCACCCCTATGGTAGGCCCGTGGGCAGGGTGCATTGTAAGTGTAAGGTAGGACAAGCCTGACCAAGTTGGCATGTCCTGATAGTGAAGTGCCGCCATCTTAGGGCTTCACTATTGCGAGGTAGCCTGCTCTCCGTTGGATAGAATGGGCCGCCGGGGTTATTAACGCTATAATCCTAGCTGGCTCGGGGGGCATGGTGCAATGTCGAGTTTGGTATCCCTGAACTCGGGGTTTAATTACGCATCCGTTGGTGTGGATGGTTTTTGGACTCTGGGTTCGAAAATAGCACTTTTTAGAAAGTGTCTATTTTCTTGTCTAACCATATCTGGTCTCTGCTGGTCTTGCGTGTATGTGACAGGAGCTGGGTGGCTCCAAGAGGTCTGGATGAGTCAGTGTGGGATGAGTGGGACATTACGTTGAGAGTAGGGGGAGAGTAGTTGTTGATAGCCTGCCTTGCCTGATACAATGCTGGCTCCACCTCCTGCCGAGCGACTGATGGCTCTGTACCTGCCATGGACGATCCTAGCCCCACCTCCTGCCAGGAGGGCGATAGCTCTGCTCCTGCCAGTGTCAATGCTGGCTCCACCTCCTGCGGGGCGTCTGAGGACCCGGCCCGGCTCAATGAATAGGCCAGGTGCTACTGCCTAGCTCCACCCACCACAGACCCAGGATGTTGGGAAATCCCCGGCATAGACAAAGGGATCAAAGACGAAAAGGGGTATAAGAGGAGGACCCCTGAACTAGGAACTCAGATCACTTCTGACAAGGAACCCTGTAACCAAGGACAAGCAGCCTGCTGATCTAAAGGACTGCTTACCCCTTCTGCCAGTGTGCTGTTGTTGGGGGAATCCTGCAGCGCTTCTTTATTTTTGCCAAGGAACCAGGAGAGAGGAACTGTGTGTGTACTCTCACGCTTGCTAAGAAAATCTCCAAGGACTGGAAGAGTGCCAGTCTCCTGCCGAAGTCACAGGGCTAAAGGACTTCACCTGCTACAAAGTGCTATCTGCTGGAAGTGTGAATCCAGCATCTCTGAAAGAACCAGCAACCACGACGATCGGACGCTGGGCCCAACCGACGCCAGCAGCAACGCCAGTGAGTAGGAGTACGGCTCTAACTCCAGGGGACCTCGTGTCTGCTCCGCTGCTGATCGCATCAACCGTGTGCCCTTCGACGCCGTGAGCGCTGCTCACTCTGTGCAACTGCATCATCGACAACGCCTGCTGAGGCCTGATCGACACCGGAGACGCGACGCCGGATTGCTCGACGCCGCTGATCATCGTGTGCTTCATTTTCCTAAGGTACTGTGTTGTTGGAGGTCCGTGTGGCTCCAGGCCCGACGCAGCGCTCCTCGCGGTCGACGCCGAACCTGTGGATTGCCCAGCGTTGTGTAGCTCCCGTGTGAGTTACCCTGTTGCTAAAGAACTGTGTTTCCAAGAAGAAGATTTGCTTGATATAAAAGACTCTTGTGCTAAAGAAGAACTACCTTTGAACTATCCTTTTTCCTTCCCGAACGTATTTATTCCGATTGTGTACAGTTTTGCCGTTATTTTGGTCTTGTGCTAAGCCTTATATAAAAATACTTATTTTTATAATACTACGGTGTCGTGTCCATTTGTAGTGTATTCACTGTATTACTGTATGTGGTCATAATTGCTTAACACACAGCCTCTGAGATAAGCCTGTTCTGCTCTGCCAAGCTACCAAGGGGGTGAGCAGGGGTTATCGAAGGGTGTGATCCCCTTGCCCTGACTAGAAAAGGAGTGTCCCTATTTGTCAGAAGTGTATACCTCTGCCAACTGGAGACAGCCGGTTCTAACATTGGATGCAGCGGTGAGGATTTGGACCTTGCATTTATGACCCATGTACAGTGATTAGTGTGCGCTACATAGTGAAAGCAGACCATAACGCAGTCACAATCTGATTCGGAAGGATCCTATTTTTGTTCTCCGCTTTTCGGAAACTTGATTTTCTGAACACTGCCAGTTTAACCATGAGTGACAACGGAGTCACTGCCCCTGCTATCGTTGTTGTGGAGGAGTTCGAAAGGAGTAAGCTAAAGAAATACAAGAAAGATGAGCTGAAACACTTTTGCAACCAGTTTGAAGTTCCTACCACCGGCCTCTCGAGAAAAGATGATTTTTATAAAGCATTGCAGGCCTGGTGGGAGTCCAGAAATCCCTCTGATGTGGTGGTGGTACCCACAGAGGAAGGGGATGAGGAGATGCCAGTGAATGGACCTGTGCCCTCTCCCGGAAGCAGTGTTTCCTCTAAAGGTCTTTCCCCTGAAGAAAGAGAAGAAAGGGCGAAAGAGCGAGCTTACAACATGGAGATGGCAAGGCTAAAGATAAATGGGCAGTTGGAGTTAGAAAATGCAAGAGGTAGAAGGGAAGCTGATTTAGAGATCAAAAAGTTGGAGTTTGAACGAGAGAAGTTAGCTTTGGAGCGTGAAGCCAGGTTGAGGGAACTGGATATCCAAGCTAAAAAATTAGAGTTGAATCCCTCTGGTGGCAGCATTCCATCCGAGCCTGCAGAGAGTAAGTTTTACTTCCCGAAAGATGTGATCAAAGATTACAATAAGAATGAAGATATTGGTCAATGGTTTAAAGCATATGAGTTAGCATTGTTGGCCCACCAGGTCCCTGAGAAGAATTGGGGAGCGGGGTTGTGGGGTCGCTTTGTGAATGAGGGAAGAGATACCCTGTTAGACATGCCTGTTGCGGATAGGATGTCGTATGCTCATATGAAAGATGCTTTAATGTTGCGATATGGTTTAACCCCCGAGCAGTACAGACAAGCTTTTAGAGAATGTAAGAAGTTGCCTGGTACGACGTGGGTTGAATATGTGTCTTATTTTTGCAGAGCCATGGATGGTTGGGTAAAGGGCAGCAAAGTGGAAAGTTATGAAGCTCTCTATGATTTGTTTGCGTGGGAGCACTTGTCTAATAACTGTTTTCCAGAGCTGCGCCAGCACCTGATTGATAGCAAGATATCTAACCCTAGAAAACTTGCTGAGGAGGCGGACCGCTGGGTCAGTACCAGGGTCCACAAGGGTCCAGTGGGAGACTCAGCCAAAGGTGGGCAGGGTCCCCAGCAGAAGAGTGGGGGGGACAAGGGTAAACAGAAGGAGTCTCAGAAAGTGCCCCAAAGTAATCCCCAAGGGAACCAAGGGAAGGGTTCCCAGCCTCCCCCTGAGAAGAAGTCAGGGGCCCCGACGGGTAAACCTGTTCATAGGGGCCCCCTAACCTGCTACGGTTGTGGGCAGGTGGGACACCGGTTTTATGACCCCCAGTGTCCCAAGAAGGATTCGAATGCACCGCCGCGTGCACCCCCTCGTCAGTTGGCAAGTGTAGCCTTGGGAGGGGAGGAGATGGTTGTCCATGGTGGGAGGGGTCCCGCAGAAATGTCCCTGGTCTTGCTAGGAGACATGCAAATGGTCCCTCCACCCCCTCTGCCTAGTAACACTAGTAAATATAGGCAGTGGGTGACCATTAATGGCCATAGAGTGGAAGCTCTCAGAGACACCGGAGCGAGTGTGACAGCTGTCAAGTGTCACTTGGTGTCCAGAGAGCAGGTGGTTCCCCACGCATTCTACCCCGTGATAGCTGCCGATAACTCCCAGAAAGAGTGTGAGGTGGCTCAGGTTTCCTTTGAATGGGGGGGAGTTTCAGGTACTCTTCAAGTTGCTGTGAGGCCCGCCATGCCTGTCGACTGTCTCCTGGGCAATGATTTGGAAGACTCCCCTTGGGCTAAGGTGGAGAGAGCGGCGCACTTGAAAATGTTGGGTGTGCCAGAGTGGGTGTGTGCAACCACTCGATCCATGACAGCGAGTAAGGGTGTTGATGGGGTCCCGGAGCCTGAAAGTACGGCCCAGGACCCAGCTGTGAAGAGAAGAGGCAGGAGGCGCGGGAAACCGGCCCCCGTTGTTCCCGTGGTCCAGAAGGAGGTAGACCCTGAGGGGGATGCCCTGGAGCCCACAGGGGAACAAATTGCCGAACTGGGAGATCTGCCCGAGCTGACCCACTGGCAGCAGGATGGTGGTCCCTCCAGGGAGGAATTCTGTGCGGAACAGAAAGAGTGCCCTTCTCTTGTGGGCATGAGGCAGCAGGCCTCAGCCCAATCCTCAGGTGATCAGGCAGGGTCACATTTTGTGTACTGGGAGAACGACCTCCTGTATAGCGAGCCTAAGGCTGCTGAGCCTGGGTCAGCCCATGTGCTGGTGGTACCCCAGCGCTTCAGAGCCTTCCTACTGGGTTTGGCTCATGACGTACCGTTAGCTGGACATCTGGGGCAGGACAAGACCTATGACAGGCTTGTCACCCATTTTTATTGGCCTCAGATGCGTAGGGATGTAGACATCCATTGCAAGACTTGTCGCACTTGCCAGGCAAGTGGGAAAAGCGGAAGGAAGCAGAAGGCTCCCCTCCAACCTTTTCCGGTGGTCAGCACCCCCTTTGACCGGGTGGGTATTGACATTGCTGGGCCCCTGGACCCCAAGACAGCCCTGGGCAACAGGTTCATCCTGGTCTTGGTGGACCATGCCACAAGGTACCCGGAAGCCATCCCTCTCAGGACAGTGACGGCCCCCGTGGTGGGACGGGCACTGATGGGTGTTTTCTCCCGGATGGGGTTCCCCAGAGAGGTGGTGTCCGACCGAGGCACCAACTTCATTTCGAACTATATGAAGTCTCTGTGGAAGGAGTGTGGGGTAACCTACAAGTTCACCACTCCTTACCACCCGCAAGGAAACGGGCTGGTTGAGAGATTCAACCGGACCCTGAAAGGCATGATTATGGGTCTTGAAGAACCAATGAGGCGGAAATGGGACGTCCTCTTGCCATGCCTGTTGTTTGCTTACCGTGAGGTGTCGCAGAAGGCTCTAGGGTTCAGCCCCTTTGAGCTCTTATACGGTCACCCGGTAAGAGGACCTTTGAGTCTGGTCAAGGAAGGCTGGGAGCAATCTCCCAGGAAACCTCCCCAGGATGTATACAGCTACATGCTGGCCTTTCGGAACCAGACTCGGCGCTTCAGAGAACTTGCTCAGGCAAATCTGGAGGCCAGCCAGGAGGAGATGAAGCGATGGTACGACCGGAATGCCACTCTGGTAGAGCTTCAGCCTGGTCAGGAAGTGTGGGTCATGTCCCCTGTGGAACCTTGTGCGCTCAAGGACAGGTGAACGGGACCGTTTAAGGTTGTGGAGAAAAAGAGCGATGTCACCTACTTGGTGGACTTGAAATCTCCCAGGAACCCCTTGCGGGTCCTGCATGTCAACCGTTTGAAACCCCACTTAGAAAGGTCCGAAGTGGGCATGCTCTTAGCGACAGATGATGGAACGGAGGAGGAGAGTGAGCCTCTTCCTGACCTCCTGTATGCTAAGGAGCAAGACGGGTCAGTGGATGGTGTGGTCCTCTCTGACACACTGACCCTTGAGCAGAAACAGGATTGTCGCCACCTGTTGGGACAATTCCCGGATCTGTTTTCCTTGGTTCCGGGTGTCACGCATTGGTGTGTCCATGACGTTGACACCGGAGACAGCCCTCCTGTGAAGCACAAGGCTTACAGGGTGACTGACAAGGTCCGAGCGTACATTAAGGAGGAGGTCTCCAAAATGTTCGCATTGGGGGTGATTGAGTCCTCTAGCAGTCCTTGGGCCAGCCCAGTGGTCTTGGTCCCGAAGGCTGCAGCGCCTGGTGCTTCACCAGAACTCCGGTTCTGCGTGGACTACCGAGGGCTCAATTCAGTCACGAAGACTGACGCGCACCCCATCCCCAGAGCTGATGAGCTCATCGATCGGTTGGGGGCTGCCCGGTACCTTAGTACGTTTGACTTAACGTCTGGGTACTGGCAGATCGCCTTGACTGATGGGGCAAAAGAGAGGTCAGCATTCTCCACACCAGATGGGCTATACCAGTTCCGGGTGATGCCCTTTGGGATGAAGAATGCCCCCGCCACCTTCCAGAGGTTGGTCAACCAGGTCTTGGCTGGACTGGAGGAATTCAGCGCCGCCTACCTGGACGACATCGCAGTGTTCAGCGCCAGCTGGGAGGAACACTGGCGCCACCTCCAGGAAGTGTTGTTGGCCCTGCGCGGAGCAGGCCTCACAATCAAGGCCAGTAAGTGCCAGATTGGGCAGGGTTCTGTGGTGTACTTGGGGCACCAAGTAGGGAGCGGTAAGGTGGCCCCCCTGCAACCCAAGATTGATACCATCCTGGCTTGGGCGCCGCCCAAAACCCAAACACAGGTGAGAGCCTTCTTAGGACTCACGGGTTATTACAGGAGGTTTGTCAAGGATTACGGTAACATTGTGCACCCCTTGACTTCGCTGACTTCCAGGAAGCAGCCACGAAACGTGATCTGGACTGATGCCTGTCAAACGGCCTTTGACACCCTGAAAACTGCAATGTGCACAGCACCTATACTCCAAGCACCCGACTTTTCGAAAGAATTCATTGTTCAGACGGACGCTTCAGAGCATGGCGTGGGGGCTGTTCTAGCTCAGGTGAATGAAGAGGGCCGAGACTTGCCTGTAGCCTTCATCAGTAGGAGGTTACTTCCCAGGGAAACGAGGTGGAGTGCGATAGAGAGAGAAGCATTTGCTGTGGTCTGGGCGCTGAAGAAGCTAAGACCCTACCTGTTTGGGACTCACTTCCGGGTTCAGACGGACCACAGGCCCCTCAGATGGTTAATGCAAATGAGGGGTGAGAATCCAAAACTGTTGAGGTGGTCCATTGCTCTACAGGGGATGGACTTTACGGTGGAACACCGCCCTGGTACAGATCACGCCAATGCTGATGGTCTGTCCAGATTTTTCCGCCTTAGTGATGAGGACTCCCTAGGTTAAGGGTAGTTCTCCCCACATTTCAGCTGGAGGGGACACGTGTTAGACCTGACATCATTGGCTTGAGTCTCTCCTCCATTTTTTCTGTTTGCCTCTACTGTGTTACGATGTTTTGCTGGTATATGCTTTCGGCGCCGTGTCACTGCTGATCAGTGCCATAGCGCAAGTGCTCCCTCTGTTAAAATGATGTATCTATTGTATCCATGTTTGGCTTATTTGGTTTACTGTCAGTCCCTAGTCTAGTGCACCAGGAGTGCCAGGGCTTGTAAATACAAATGCCGCTCGTGGGCCTGCAGCACGTGTTGTGCCACCCACAGGAGCGGCCTTGTAAACGAATGTCTACGGGTCGGTCATTGCGAGACCCACGTGCAGTCCTGCACTGTCACGTCGGCTGCGCAGGTATACCTACCTGCCAGCCCCTCCAACCTTCCCTTAGCTTCATGTTAGTCACCCCTATGGTAGGCCCGTGGGCAGGGTGCATTGTAAGTGTAAGGTAGGACAAGCCTGACCAAGTTGGCATGTCCTGATAGTGAAGTGCCGCCATCTTAGGGCTTCACTATTGCGAGGTAGCCTGCTCTCCGTTGGATAGAATGGGCCGCCGGGGTTATTAACGCTATAATCCTAGCTGGCTCGGGGGGCATGGTGCAATGTCGAGTTTGGTATCCCTGAACTCGGGGTTTAATTACGCATCCGTTGGTGTGGATGGTTTTTGGACTCTGGGTTCGAAAATAGCACTTTTTAGAAAGTGTCTATTTTCTTGTCTAACCATATCTGGTCTCTGCTGGTCTTGCGTGTATGTGACAGGAGCTGGGTGGCTCCAAGAGGTCTGGATGAGTCAGTGTGGGATGAGTGGGACATTACGTTGAGAGTAGGGGGAGAGTAGTTGTTGATAGCCTGCCTTGCCTGATACAATGCTGGCTCCACCTCCTGCCGAGCGACTGATGGCTCTGTACCTGCCATGGACGATCCTAGCCCCACCTCCTGCCAGGAGGGCGATAGCTCTGCTCCTGCCAGTGTCAATGCTGGCTCCACCTCCTGCGGGGCGTCTGAGGACCCGGCCCGGCTCAATGAATAGGCCAGGTGCTACTGCCTAGCTCCACCCACCACAGACCCAGGATGTTGGGAAATCCCCGGCATAGACAAAGGGATCAAAGACGAAAAGGGGTATAAGAGGAGGACCCCTGAACTAGGAACTCAGATCACTTCTGACAAGGAACCCTGTAACCAAGGACAAGAAGCCTGCTGATCTAAAGGACTGCTTACCCCTTCTGCCAGTGTGCTGTTGTTGGGGGAATCCTGCAGCGCTTCTTTATTTTTGCCAAGGAACCAGGAGAGAGGAACTGTGTGTGTACTCTCACGCTTGCTAAGAAAATCTCCAAGGACTGGAGGAGTGCCAGTCTCCTGCCGAAGTCACAGGGCTAAAGGACTTCACCTGCTACAAAGTGCTATCTGCTGGAAGTGTGAATCCAGCATCTCTGAAAGAACCAGCAACCACGACGATCGGACGCTGGGCCCAACCGACGCCAGCAGCAACGCCAGTGAGTAGGAGTACGGCTCTAACTCCAGGGGACCTCGTGTCTGCTCCGCTGCTGATCGCATCAACCGTGTGCCCTTCGACGCCGTGAGCGCTGCTCACTCTGTGCAACTGCATCATCGACAACGCCTGCTGAGGCCTGATCGACACCGGAGACGCGACGCCGGATTGCTCGACGCCGCTGATCATCGTGTGCTTCATTTTCCTAAGGTACTGTGTTGTTGGAGGTCCGTGTGGCTCCAGGCCCGACGCAGCGCTCCTCGCGGTCGACGCCGAACCTGTGGATTATCTTTGCCCAGCGTTGTGTAGCTCCCGTGTGAGTTACCCTGTTGCTAAAGAACTGTGTTTCCAAGAAGAAGATTTGCTTGATATAAAAGACTCTTGTGCTAAAGAAGAACTACCTTTGAACTATCCTTTTTCCTTCCCGAACGTATTTATTCCGATTGTGTACAGTTTTGCCGTTATTTTGGTCTTGTGCTAAGCCTTATATAAAAATACTTATTTTTATAATACTACGGTGTCGTGTCCATTTGTAGTGTATTCACTGTATTACTGTATGTGGTCATAATTGCTTAACACACAGCCTCTGAGATAAGCCTGTTCTGCTCTGCCAAGCTACCAAGGGGGTGAGCAGGGGTTATCGAAGGGTGTGATCCCCTTGCCCTGACTAGAAAAGGAGTGTCCCTATTTGTCAGAAGTGTATACCTCTGCCAACTGGAGACAGCCGGTTCAAACAGATCAAAAGAGAAACTTGATAAGGGTCCTTTAATGTCTCATTTACTGAGTTCACCACCGCCTTATGCGCAGATTGCTACAGCACCCCAACAACCTCCCATTGTTGGTCCACAGGTTCTACCACAATCACCATCTCCTCCTTAGCTGGTTCCTACTCCTCCGGCGCAGCCCTCTCAAGGACCGCCGCCTTTGCTACATACTCCATCTGTTTTTCCTACGACTTCGCCTACTGCTCCAACTGCTTATCCCAAAACTCCCTCTGTTACTGCCTCCACCTCTGCTTTACATCAGCCTATCTTTTCTGGCGCTTCTGCCTTTCCGTCAGTTTCTCCTTCTGTTCGGCAGGGAATGGCAAACACTGTTACTGGCCTTTTCTCACCTTTCTTTGGATCGCCTAATACGACCCCTAACGCAGAACGAAGACAGTAGCGGAGTCAACTGCCTGACTATCAGGAGAGAGAATTATTGGATGAGTTAGCGCGTAAATGGGTTGTCGATACCGCAAGACATGATGAAGAGTCTATCATAGAAGTCTTCCGTCAATGGGAAGCATCGAAACAGATATATGTTTTTGAACAAATGTGTGTACTTCTCCGCGAAGATCTGATGGGAAATGATCCGGAACACGATCTGTCTGAGTTGTACCGTGTGCGGTTCAAGTTCGCGGAGGGCATGATTGTGGGCTCGGATGTTGAACAAGCGGTTGCGACATTATTATCCTATAGGAGTAGAGGGGGCACTTCCCGATCACTATCTGAATGTGACGCACCAGGTAGGAAAAAGGCGCAACAGTATCCCATGAGAGCGGTTCCTCCAGTTTGGAGGGAAGGTGACGCAATGCTGTTCCAGCCATTCCGCCACATTTTCAGCGTGTATGGGTATATGTTCCTTGGAAGAGATCTGAAGTTTTGGCTCTTAAACAGACATTGCCTGATCCCCGTAAAAATCCTGCAGGGTATTATAAGGAGCTATCACAAACTGCAAGCTCCTGCATCATGAATTTAGCCGATATAGACATGTTGTTTGGGAATGTGGTTCCACAGCCTTTATGGGGAAAGATTCGTCATACAGATCATGATCAAGAGTTAGGCGACACATGGGTTAATATTGCTGCTGCTAATGCTAGACAAGTTGGTGGTGCTAAACCTGAGCCTTTAGTAGCAGAACTTCCTGGTAGGATCATTACGTATATGAAGACTTTAATGCCCGAATTGCGTGTGAATTGGGACAAGTTGTCTGCGTGCAAGCAGAAGAAAGATGAGACTGTGTCTGACTTTTTCACGCGGGTTGACTTGTGTCGATCATAGTGGTCAGGATATGGCTACTGAGGGTGGCCAGAGATTGTTTTTTGACAAATTTGTACATAATTTACTTCCTGAACTATGTAATAAGTTGAAGGATTCTGAAAGTGCTTGGGCTGTTTCCACGTCAGCACAGATTTTAGCTACGGCCCAGTATTATGAAAATAGGCGCAAAGATGAGCTAGAGAAAGCGGATAAAAAGACTAAGGAATTGAAAACTAAAGTCCTTCTGCAGCAAGCTTATCCACCTCGTACTACTAGTCCGCGCGACTATCAGTAACCCCAGCAGTATTCGAGAAACTCGCAAAGAAACGAGTCTTCTCAACCACGTTTACCGTATGGACCGAATCAGTGTGCGTATTGCAAGGAAGAGGGTCATTTCAAGAGTAGTTGTCCGTTTTTATTACGGATTTATGAATGGTGCTTTTGGTGCAAGAGGTCGAGGTGTTCAACAGGCCCCTAGAGGTAGGGGCCGTGGAAATCTCCCCCAGAATGCTCCTTCTTTCCCGCCTCAGAATTCTATGAATAGTTTTGACCAGCAGAATAACGCGTTCGCTACGACAGCTCAGTACTATGCTGATGACTACTATGCAGAAAACGAGAATATGGAGGGTAATGATTGCTAGGACAGCCATGGACAAAGAGAGGGAGTTGTTTCAGTTCCAGTAGATCAGAATGGACCTTATGTTGAGGTGATTACATCAGGTGTGTCAGAGCCTTTTCTGTTGGATACTGGTGCTACAAAGAGTTCTATTATGCACTCAAAACTCCCTGGCGCACCTTTGTCTGGCGAAATGAACGTTTCAGTAGGTTTTTCTGGTGCCCCGGTTAGGAATCTGATCTCTAGTCCTATGTCCCTTTCTGTTGGGCCATGTGAATTAGAAGCACCCCTCATTCTTACAACAGGTTGTGGTGAAAACTTGTTAGGATTGGATCTGTTGAAAAGATTATATGCGACTTTGTACTGTTCTCCTTCGGGAGTACAACTTACACTTTGTAAGAAAGTGGTTTCTCCAATGTACCTGTCAAGGGAAAAGCTTCCAACAGAATTGTCTTCTCTTCCAGATATACTTTGGGCTACTGGCTCTAATGATGTGGGTCTCTTGGAAATAGCGCCATATGTTATAACATTGAAAGCCAATGTTAGAATGCCACGTATTCCCCAATACAAGATCTCTAGTGAAGGTGAAAAGGCATTGTTAGCAATCATTTATGATCTGATTGAAAAAGATGTCATTGAAGAGACTATTTAACAACAAGGGGTGGTGATGGACAGAGTTTCTGAATTAAGCAGAATACTCTCACCCAGTCAAGAGATCAGGGCTAGATCCAACACCGTTTTTTAGCTCACTGCACCATCCCAGCTCAGAACCTGGCTATATGCAAATTAGTCTGTTCCTGTCCCAGTGCATGATGGGAACAGGGCAAACCAAACTACCAAGCCAATTCTTACACTGGGAAGGAAACAAACTTCCGGGGACCAGTTTCTGGCATTTCAGCCGTCTTCGGCCCGGCTTGCTTGAATCCTGATGGTGCAATGAGCAAGGGACTCACATCTGAGTATACCCTTCCACGCTTATGGTGGACAAAATATTTAACAACAAGGCGTGGTGATGGACAGAGTTTCTGAATTAAGCAGAATACTCTCACCCAGTCAAGAGATCAGGGCTAGATCCAACACCGTTTTTTAGCTCACTGCACCATCCCAG
The DNA here is from genome assembly GCF_964263255.1 of Lissotriton vulgaris. Taxonomy (NCBI): domain Eukaryota; kingdom Metazoa; phylum Chordata; class Amphibia; order Caudata; family Salamandridae; genus Lissotriton; species Lissotriton vulgaris. The sequence goes on along the minus strand of NW_028246539.1, from coordinate 39,231 downwards.
CTCAGAACCTGGCTATATGCAAATTAGTCTGTTCCTGTCCCAGTGCATGATGGGAACAGGGCAAACCAAACTACCAAGCCAATTCTTACACTGGGAAGGAAACAAGCTTCCGGGGACCGGTTTCTGGCATTTCAGCCGTCTTCGGCCCGGCTTGCTTGAATCCTGATGGTGCAATGAGCAAGGGACTCACATCTGAGTGTACCCTTCCACGCTTATGGTGGACAACATATTTAACAACAAGGGGTGGTGATGGACAGAGTTTCTGAATTAAGCAGAATACTCTCACCAGTCAAGAGATCAGGGCTAAATCCAACACCATTTTTTAGCTCACTGCACCATCCCAGCTCAGAACCTGGCTATATGCAAATTAGTCTGTTCCTGTCCCAGTGCATGATGGGAACAGGGCAAACCTGCTCCATCAGGATTCAAGCAACAGGGCCGAAGGCAGCTGAAATGCCAGAAACCGGTCCCCGGTAGCTTGTCTCCTTTCTGGTGAAGAATTGGCTTGGTAGTTTAGTCTGCCCTGTTCCCATGATGCACTGGGCCAGGGACAGACTGATTTGCATATAGCCAGGTTCTGAGCTGGGATGGGGCAGTGAGATAAATAACGGTGATGGATGAAGCCCTGATCTTTGGACTGGGTAAGAGTGGTCTGCTTAATTCAGACACTCTGTTCATCACCACCCCCTTTTCTGAATCGTTTTTGGCCACTATAGGTGTGGCAGGGTATACTCAGATATGAGTCCCTTTCTCACTGCTCCATCAGGATTCAAGCAAGCCGGGCCGAAGACGGCTGAAATGCCAGAAACCGGTCCCCGGTAGCTTGTCTCCTTTCTGGTGAAGAATTGGCTTGGTAGTTTAGTCTGCCCTGTTCCCATGATGCACTGGGCCAGGGACAGACTGATTTGCATATAGCCAGGTTCTGAGCTGGGATGGGGCAGTGAGATAAATAACGGTGATGGATGAAGCCCTGATCTTTGGACTGGGTAAGAGTGGTCTGCTTAATTCAGACACTCTGTTCATCACCACCCCCTTTTCTGAATCGTCATTGAAGAGACAACAGGCAACATTTGTAATAGTCCTGTTCTGCCAGTTTTGAAGCATACTGATCCTTCCCAGCCACCTGTGTACAGATTTGTTTTATTGATCTCAGAGAGGTCAATAAGATTGTTGTGCCACAATTTCAAGTTGTTCCTGATATCACTGCCTATTGACTATGATTCCAGCTTCAGCCACTTGGTTCTCAGTGATTGACTTGAAGAATGCTTTCTTCAGCATCCCGATTGCCGAGGAGAGCAGAGATATTTTTGGCTTCAATTTAGGAGGCCGAAGTTTCCGCTTCAAACGCGCTCCTCAGGGCTACTGTGAAAGTCCATCAATATTCAGTCAGGCCCTGAAATCACTGCTTGATACGATTGTTTTACCTGACGGCGCTACCCTTATTCAGTACGTCGACGATTTGCTGATAGCTGCAGATACTGAGGATATTTGTAAGAAAGCTACATTGTCGTTGTTACGTCATCTATGTGATTTGCGCCACAAAGTCTCTTTTTCAAAATTGCAATATTGTCGACAAGAAGTGACCTACTTAGGTCACCTCTTATCGAAGGAAGGAAGGAAACTGACCCCAGAAAGAATTCAGGCAATTGCAAAATTGAGTGTCCCAAGGACACAGAGAGAAGTGCGTGCTTTCTTGGGCATTACATCATATTGCAGGCAATGGATACCAAATTTTTCCTTATTGGCCAAACCTTTGGTGGCCTTAACTTGTAAAGATACACCGAAACCCATTCCGTGGTCTGAAGAGTGTCAGAATCTTTTTTACGAATTGCGTGATGCATTGTGTTCGGCTCCTGTGTTGGGTACCCCCGACTACAGTAAGCCTTTTACATTGTATGACCATGAGAAAGAAGGTTGTGCATTATCAGTTCTGACACAATCTTTTGGGGGCAAACAGCGTCCATGTGCGTACTTTTCAGCGACTTTAGATCCGGTAGCTAAGGCATTGCCGAGTTGCTTGAGAGCCACTGCGGTAGCAGCTGTCTGTATTCGACAGTCTGCTGGATTAGTAATGAATAACATGTTAATTGTCATGGTCTCACATGCAGTAGACATTCTGTTAAACAGAACAAGGACACAGCACTTAACTAGTGCTCGATTGTCAAGTTATGAGCTGACACTGTTAGCAAGTCATGTACATATAAAGAGGTGCGACACACTAAACCCAGCCACGTTATTGCCCATTCCAGTAGAGACAGATGAAGTCAAGGAACATGACTGCTGTTTTAGGACAGAAGAAGAAACAAGAGGGAGAATAGATTTACAGGACACTCCTCTTCCTGAATGTGATGATAGCTTATGGGTTGATGGTTCATGTTTCAAGTTGCCGAATGGCGATACGACTGCAGCATATGCTGTGACAACTTTGCATACGATTGTTGAAGCTGCACGTATCCCCCACAATTCCGCGCAAGCAGCAGAGTTGATTGCACTTACAAGAGCATGTGTTTTGGCAAAAGGGAAACACGTGAATGTATAAACGGACAGCCAATACGCCTTTGGCGTGGCTCACAGTTTTGGACGATTGTGGCGTGAACGTGGGTTCCTGACGTCGCATGGTGCTAAGATCCAGCATGGTCAGTTAGTAAATGAGCTTCTCGAGTCACTGACCTTGCCATTGCAAGTTGTGATTGTGAAATGCAGTGCACACAAAAAATTGACGGATGATGTTGGTCGTGGAAACGCGTTTGCGGATGAAGTCGCGAAAGAAACTGCAAGGAATGTAATGAGTCAAATGTATGTTGCAGGCCCTGCGAGATGGATTGGCGATGTTGGTATGTGTGAAGATACGATGGAGAGTGTGAAGTCTATCCAAGCTGAAGCCACAGAAAAGAGGTGAATGAATGGAGAGAAAGTAAGGGTAAATTGGATGCGAATGGTTGTTGGGTCGAATTGTCAGAACATCAGAGATGGTTGTTACCCGATGCGTATGTGCTTGCAGTGGTGACAATGGCTCATGGAATGGCTCACATCAGTGTGAAAGGGATCTGTAAGTTGCTAGCCCCAGTATGGCAAAATGGTGGGATCCTTTTTATTTTTTTTTTTTATTTTTTTAAACCTTTATTTATGAATGCACAATACACAGCGTCTGCCTACAACCCCGCAGGGCCGGCCGCTATGACATAAACGGATGGTTAAAAAGTAAATTCGGAGACAGTACGTTGTTAAAGCAATCTCTCGAGACTACATTGTCGGATGGAACATAGCGCCATATCAAATAGGATAAGAAAGGTTTAATTTTATGATTTTGTCGAAAAGAACAACAACACACAAACACATGGTATCATAATGGCAAGGGTCGCTGGAGGGGGGGAGAAGGGGGGAAAGAACGCTAATAAATAAGGAAGCACATATGGCGAGGGGGGGCGAGCACGCGAGAGAAAGCAAAGGCTATACTGGAAATTGGAAAGGGAACGTCAATCATGGAGAGGAGGGAGAGGAACCTCATAGTCCAGCGGAGGGGAGCAAATGTCTCCGCGGTACGAATTCCACTGAGCCCAGACCCTGGACCATTTCTTGGGACGCCCCCGCGCCTCATACACAGTTTTTTCTCGAACATGCACCAGTCCATGTTCTCTTTCCAGGCACTGAGCAATGGTAATCTAGGGGAGCCCCAGAGCTGCGCTATACCTCTCTTTGCGACCATGTTGCCCAGAGTAACCCAAAGTGTCTGGGCAGCATTACAATCCGACGGTTCCCACACATTGAGCAGGCAACGTCGTGCTTCGGGAAGGAGTGGGATCCCGGTGACACGACCCATAACATCATGCACTCTAGACCAGAAGGCTGCAATCATCGGGCATTCCCACAGAACATGAAGGAAGGCACCATCCATACCACATCCACGCCTGCACCGTCCATCCGAAACCAAACCCATTCGCACCAGACGCATTCCGGTCAGATACACACGGTGAAGGATCTTCAACTGGACAAAACGAAGCCGAGCCGGGATAGCCACCTCCTTAGGGGAGGATACAGCTGACTGCCAGTCCTCATCGTCAAGTTCGAGCCCGTCAGCCGTCCAGGAAGCACGAAGTTTCTCAAGTTGGTCAGCCCTGTTGTTGACAAGCTTTTTATATATTAAGGAAATAGTGCTATCGGGGACATGGCGGTCTAAAACACGATCCTACAAAGGGGAGGAATGCGGGATATCGGTACCAGATGGAAAGACGGAGGACAAGGCATGTCGAACCTGCATATACCGGAAGTGCTCCCTATCATCGAGCCGGTATTCCAGTTTCAATACCTCGAAGGATTTAACAGCGCCCCGTGCCCATAGATCCTCCACCTTAATGATCCCAATCATGTCCCACTTCTCAAATCCCTTTGTCTTCCACAGATTACCCAACCGATCCGAGTCATACAATGGCGTCATACGTGTCAGCCTACCACCCCAGCCCGTGGCCACAGTAGCATCTCTCCATGCCCGCACTGCACATTTCGTCGGGCCTGTAAGGAGTCGAAGGGGTGCCTTTGAGTACAGAGCCCTATTAAAGTTGCCACCGGGCAATAATAGTTTATCCAAAGCAAAGGCGGGAGCAGGTTCCGGAGCGTACGTCGCATGGTTGATAGCGCTCAGGTGTGAGGCCCAGTAATAGCGTCTAATATCCGGCAACGCAATACCACCATCATACCATGAGAGGGTGAGCTTGGACAAGGCAATCCGGGCACGACCATCCCAAATCAGTTGTCGCTGTAAACTCTCAACCTCACGGAAGTAGCGAGCAGGGACAGGATCGAAAAAATTCTGCAGGGCGTAAAGAAACCGGGGGAGCGACATCATTTTAAAGAGTGCCGCTCGGCCCAATGGGGATAGGGGCAATTCACGCCACCGTCGCACGTCCTGCTTGAGTCTACGGAGCGGTGCATACAAGTTCCGCTCGTAGCGGACCGAAGAGACCATAGAGACATAGATCCCCAAATACTTGAAGCCGTCAGTCGCTACTAATATGGGAAACCTGCGAGGCAGAGGCGGCAGCGCCCCGGCTATGACGTAAACACAGGACTTGGTCCAGTTGATAACTAATCCCGAATTCTTACCGAAGGATGTGAGAACGTCGAAGAGGACGTTAAGCGACTTTTGAGGGGAAGTAAGATAAAGAAGGATATCATCCGCGTACAAGGAGACACGATCCTCAAGATCTGGAGTCCATCTGATCCCCTTAATAGAGGGTTCCCACCGAAGCCACGCAGCAAGGGGCTCAAGCGCCAATGCGAATAGAAGCGGGGAGAGCGGACAGCCCTGACGAGTGCCACGGCCTAAGGGGAAGGGGTCAGAGCATCTACCATTTACCACTACCTGAGCCAATGGTCGTTCGTAGAGGAGCCTGACCCATGCGATGAAGTTAGGACCAAAGCCAAACTTAGCGAGAGCCGCCCAGAGATAGGGCCATTCGATAGTGTCGAAAGCCATAGTGGCGTCTAAGGAGGCGACCACTGCCGGCTCGGCGAGAAATGGGGCCCTCGCGAGAACACTGTGGAGCCTACGCAGGTTAAGGGCCGTGTTCCTGTGCGGGATGAAACCGGATTGATCCGGATGGATCAAGTCGCAAATCACCTTCAGCAACCGATTGGCCAGAACCTTGGCCAGGATTTTGGGTTCCGCGTTCAGGAGGGAGATGGGGCGGTAGGAAGTGCAGCGGTCACGAGGCTTGCCATCCTTATAAATGACCACTATGGTAGCAAGGCGCTGCTCGAGGGGGAGGCTTCCAGCCTCAACCGCCTCGAGAAACATGTTGCGCAGATGGGCGGCCATCTTGTCCGGACAAAGTTTGTAAAGTTCAATGGGCAGTCCATTTGGGCCCATCGCCTTTCCCGAGCGCAAAGATCGGATAGCAAGGGCAATCTCATCAACGGTGAAAGGGGCCTCCAAGACAAGACCATCTTCATCTGAAACAGTAGGCAGGGCGATATCTCGCAATAGCAGCCTGGAATCAGCCTCATCCCGATCACTAACAGGCGTATAAACCTTTCGGAAGTGGTCTACAAAGCAATCAACAATTTCACCAGGATCGGAAACACTCTCACCGGATTCGCGAACAATGACAGGCACAACACGACTCGCTCGTTCAGCCTTATCCAGCCATGCCAGGAGCTTGCTAGCTTTGTCACCCACATCATACAGTCGGCCTAGTTGATTCGCTCGCATCAATTTAGCAGCATCAGTGACACAAGCTTTATAATCAGCTTGTTTTAGTTCCAAAGTGTGCAACAATGCAGGCGTGTCATCCCCAGATGGTGGGATCCTTAAGTGTGCGGAGAATGTGGTCAAGAATTGTATGGTGTGTCTGAAATATAATCCTGGTAGGGGAACCCCAACTCCAGCTGGTCATTTTTGCCTCCAACGTATCCGTTCAAGGTTTTGCAGCTAGATTTCATCCACATGGAAAGGTGCAACAATCTGAAATACGTACTCGTTGTTGTGTGTGCCTTTTTTAGGTGGGTGGAAGCATATCCCCTTAAGGACAACACTGCCTTGTCCACAGCTAAAGCCCTTGTCAAGGAATTCTTTCCAAGATTTGGAATGCCTAGAATGGTTTGGAGTGATAATGGAAGTGAATTTGTGGGCCGAGTGATGAAGAAAGTGTGTGAGGGGCTAGGCATACAACAGAAGTTCCACGCTGCAAATCACCCCCAATCAGCTGGACTAGTAGAGTGCTATAATGGCACGTTAAAACTGAAACTGGCCAAGATTCAAGCAAGCACAGGTCTTAAATGGCCTGACGCCCTGCCCTTGGCACTATCTACAAGAATGACTGTTCACTCTAGAGTGGGACTTAGTCCACATGAAATTGTGTTCGGCCGCCCGGCCAACATATTGGGAGTGCCAAGGCCCACTAGGTTCAGTGAAATAGAGAATACTGTACTGCTTGACTACCTGTATGAATTGACGGCTAAATTGTGTGTTTTACACCAACAGGTCCACGACATTCTACCTCAGGCCTCTGAAGCTCCAGGACACCCCATCGATCCTGGAACCTACGTCCTCGTGAAAAACTTCCAGCGGACAAAGAATGATGAGCCCCGCTGGCCCGGTCCCCATCTAGTTCTCCTCTCCACGAGATCGTCGGTTCGAGTGTAAGGAAAGAAAAACTGGATTCACGGGACCCATTGCAAGAGGGTCCCGTTACCTCTGCCTTACGACCAGCGGGTCCAGGAAGGGATTGCTGACTCTGAGACCTAGACTTTGCCTCGCTTCTTGCTCTTTAGTGATGCACAGATAAAAGGAACAAACTCTGTACGCGAAAGTGACGATATTCTGCAAGGATCTGTGCCACCGTCAATGTGATTGGAAACTACAGAGCCTGAACTTTTGTTACACGACCAAACGGCACCTGGTACAAATCGTTATAATTTGAGGCCGAGACCTATGACTATGGACAAATAAACCTTTTTTACTTTTTAATTGTACAGCTCTCTCATCTAGGAAACTTGCTCATTTTTGTTTTTTTAAACCGCCATCCGGTTCTGCTGCTTGGGTCGCGGTTGCCACAGTCTTTGGAGTGCAGCTGGAGACGGTTAGGTCGACAGGTCTGGTTGGTCTAAGGGAGTTACCCTGGTCTGACAGAAGCACTCCTTAGCAGAAACAACCTCCCACCGCGGGCAGCAAATTAGAGAGGATGGAGTTTCCCAAGATGGAGAGACCTGCCAGATCAACAAACTTTGAAACCAGAATATGCACTGTGATGGCAAAAACACGATATTTAATAATATGCATTCTTATGTTGTGTAGTATAATGATGTTTTTAATAGGCTATGCTTTATACACCTTTCGAGTTTCATTTGCACCCACTCCACAGCCCATACCTCCTCCTACTGTTTCCTCGCACTCTTTTCACTCCCTGCCCGAACATGAGTCCTCTAGGAGATTAGAATTTATAAATAACTCATTCGTTCAGCTCCTACACCAACACCAGTTTATAGTGAACACGACAAATTGTTGGGCGTGTGGACTTATGACACACACGACAGATAAAGGTATCCCGTATTTTGTCTTGCCATTTAGCTACTATGGTTCTTTGTGGGCATTTCAAACAATGTTCCTATTTGCCCTCGAACCATATTCCCCACGAAGAAACTCGAGCAATAAGGCGCTAGTGGCAGGAATCACAAATATGAGCAGGGATATCGACATGTATAGAACGATTCCCAGAGACGAATTAAAGGCTTACAGTAGATGGAATATAACAAAATATGGAATTTCCTTGAGTGAGAGCCAGCGAGCACAGAAGTCCTCCCCAATCTGGATAGTACCCCATCAGGGTCACCTATGTCTGCAGGGAAATGGCAAAAACCCCAGAGCTCAGTTAGGGAAGAGTGTCTGTACCGAAACATATGTCTTCTCGTCTCAGACCTCCTCTTCATTCTTAGCAGCTAAGGGTACATACTTCATCTGCCATGATAGAGCATATACATGGCTGCCCCCTGACTTTTCGGGCACATGTTTTATCTCGTTCCTGTTGCCACCCACCTATACGGCCGTGGCAGAATACCATAGGACAAGGACAGTTAGGGGTGTTGTGAGTAAAGACGACACTGCGGAACAGGAGTTTGGGGATTTCGCAAAAGGTTTTCTGACGTTTTGGGGGTCTATGGTGAACAGCAGGAACATTCGCCAATTGACGAGGGTAGTTGAATCCGCCGTGATTGAAATGGCTGGTGCCCTTAGTAACTTGACTGCGGAGCTCCAGTCGGACTACCTTATGACTCTTCAGAACAGGGTTTCCCTAGATGTCATACTTGCAGACCGTGGTGGGGTATGTAAGGTGATCCAATCCAGTTGCTGCATCTTCATCCAAGATAACGCTCCGACAGTATACCAGGCCATATCCAAATTGCATAAGATCTCTGAGTCCATTCACGTGGACAAAGGAGACTGGTCCTTAATGGGGTGGTTCTGGGAACTGATATCTGCCTGGGGATGGAAGATTCTGATAGTCATTGGGATGGTCTTAGCCATTCTGTTCATGTTCTGCCTGTGTGTACAGTGCGCTCCTGCAATATGTGGCCTCTGTGCTACATCATGTGTAAGGAAGCCTGTATCAAGAGATGAACAAAGTGATAGGATGATTCTACAGCAGCATCTCAATGACTTTATGCATACAGACCTAGACTCAGATTAGCATGAGTATAGGTTATTGCCTATATAAGGGCAAAAGGAGGTCTGTGGTACTGAAAATTCTGGACCCCGCTATTGTGTGGTACCGAAGCTCTGCACTCGTGTCATAAATATCATCGTACCATGACGATTTTGGTATTGACAGACCGGTAATGATTGGGATACTATACATAAACATTTGCGTCATGATCGAGTGACGAAATCACCCTGAAATCATAGCTTTCATCTTGAACCCTCTGGTTCCATTTTGTGAGCGGCATCCATTTTGTGATTGCCCTTACATAGTCAAATGACTAAGGCCGAATTCGATCTGAAAGGACACGTACACCTTTGCTGACTTGGGCGAGCTGACTCCCCTGCCTCAAGCCAAACCTGTTCGGACAGTTCCTTTCCCAGTGGCCGAACAAGATTAGTATCAAGGCATAACATGTCATAAACCGTTCATCGCATACAAGCTATGTTTAATCTCACACACACCTGTCCCTGTTTCTTCTTTATGACCTGTTTTACAAGGAGGAGGTGCCCGATTTTATTAGGGGTCTGTCGATATCTGATGAAAGTTCTGGGCCTTGCCGGGTAATCTATCACGAACTGGACAGACTGAAATGTGGGCTTGTCATCGTGACTCTGCTTTTTCTTTGTAGTGAAAATATGTATATGGTCAAACTGTAAAACAAGGAATTCTTGCCTGAAGCTCAATATTTTGTATAAAAAGAGAAGGCTGGTTCTGTAAAAACGAGCAGTCTCCTGAGAACATACATGCGCTTCATGCTGTTGTACTTCTAGGATACCTGTTACTGGTTGCAGCCAATAAATACGATCTTTGCCATCACCTAAAAGACTCTGTGTTTCTGTGGTCCAAATCAGGAAGGACTCGAGGTCTTTGGGTGTTTCCCTGGCACCGCCGGGTCCATAAAAACCCGGTACCTCAACCGTTCTTTAGCCCGCTCTGCCACCCCAGTTCAGACATATGCAAATCAGTCTGACCATGTGCCTAATGGGAACAGTCCAGACCGAAATACCAAGTCATGTCTTCCCTGGACCGGAAACAAGCTTCCGACGACCGGTTTCTGGCATTCCAGCCGTCTTCAGCCCGGCTTGCTTGAATCCAGTGGCAAAGTGAGCAAGGGACTCACGTCTGAGCATACCCTGCCACACTTATGGCGGCCAAAAGCGGTAAAAAAGGGGGTGGTGATGGACGGAGCATCTGAATCAATCAAACACTCACACCCAGTCAAAAGATCTGGGTTTAATCCATCACCGTTCTTTAGCCCACTCTGCCACCCCAGTTCAGACAAAGCTATATGCAAATCAGTCTGACCCTGTGCCTCATGGGAACAGTCCAGCCCGAACTGCCGAGCCATGTCTTCCCTGGACCGGAAACAAGCTTCCGACGACCGGTTTCTGGCATTCCAGCCGTCTTCAGCCCAGCTTGCTTGAATCCAGTGGCAAAGTGAGCAAGGGACTCACGTTTGAGCATACCCTGCCACACTTATGGCGGCCAAAAGCGGTACAAAAAGGGCGTGGTGATGGTTCAGATGATCTGTCCATTACCACCCCCTTTTGTACCACTTATGAATATGTGTCATACTAATACCTGCTTCTTGCCCTTGCAGTGTGGAGTATATACTGTGAACTCCAACACTTACTACAACGTGCAGTCATACCAATTGACTATGCCAAAGTATTGATCTTGTGTGTGTGACTGTAGCTCCCTTTTGATGACCGTGTGGTGGACATACTGTGCCATTACAATTGTTGCACTTAACCCCTCTTTGAACTAATGATATGTATGTTATATGTATGTCATTTGTGCTCTGTTTGTTTGTATATTTGTATATGTATGGCACACACGTTCTGTTTCTAGGCGCTGTTGTGCCTGCTTTAGTACCTATGGGACAGACCAGTAGTAAACACACAATTTTGAACGATCGCACTTGTGTTTGCTTCCCTGGCCACCTTTCTTGCCGTACCTGGTCTTTTCTTGAATACATGTGAGAGGTAATACATGTCTCCTTGGCACTCTCGCCTTACAAACTCTTGTTCCGGTTACCTACCTTGCCGCACCTGTTCTCTTGTTATGCATGAGAACAACAATGTATGTCTCATGGGCATTCTCGCCCCATAGACTCTGGCTATACGAATGTACCTCACTGTAGTAAAAGATACTCTGATTACCTGGGACTACTAGCGCTATCCCATTGGACATACCCCTCAGCCTGAATCTTTCTAACCCCAAAAATATTTTCTGTATACTGCACACAACCCTAGTGTGACTTTGTGGACACGCATACGTGTCGTTATATTTTACATAACCACTTTTCCGGACATTCGGTGCAGACGCGGTACATTTATATGATATTGTGCCGCATTCGGCTTGATGGTAGTTTTATTTTATTTCTGATTACCGCCAATGGGAATCTTCCAGTAGAGGATATTTCAATTCGACTACTTGTGAGTTGTGACTTGTAGTTGGAGTGCAGTGGGCTTGCTAACACTGCATACACATGCTGTTCCCCTTCTTTCTGTGGCTCACCAGATTAGGATTTCCATTATTAGTATTTAGCCTTCTTACGTTTTATTTTCTTTTGGGCACTGCACGTGGGTGACTCATTGCGTAGGCATGTTCATAGGCATTTGCTGCCTCCCTTCCGTCTTGACACTCGCTGTTATTAACAGCAGACTCGGTCAGAAACGCGCATCCTTTAATAGACTTCCGGGTGGCTCCGTACTCACTCCCGGATTGGGTCGGAGCCGCCAGGACGTGAGCACTTCGTCGGAATAGAGTAAGTCCACTGTGACCATATGCCGGAATGGCACTGTAGTATGTTGCTTTAAGAGCTAGGTACAATGTGTGGAATGCTTACTGTGTTCTGGAATTGTTTACTTGTGTATGGGGATCGTGGGAGTCAGTTATATGAAGATCCTGTATACTTGCTGTTGTACCTCTGTTGTCTCCTGTACTGGGGGTTTAATAATGAACCTGATTACTTGAAGATACCGGTGTCTCTTTCAATTGCTACACCGATTTGGCGATGAGGACCAGGAGCCCTCAGTACAACCTTCAAAGGAGAATTTTATTCACTTATTTAAAAAAAAAGTTCAAGAAACGTCCTCTGGAGAACTTTTTAATTTCTTCAAAGTGGATCTATCGGGACTAAAAAGAAATATCTGGACTCCGGTTCGTGAGTTTTTTATAAAAAAAAAGAGAAGACAAAGCTTTCCTTTCTTTCTTTCTCTTATAACTTAAAATTTTAAGGCTTTTCCTTTGCCACCTAAGCCTTATGTGTAGACATCACAGCGCAAGCTAATTTCTAGTTAATTGACTTTCTACCTCTTTAAACTTAAAGTTAAAATAGGATTACCCTATTCTTAGACTCAGCGAGAGAGCAGAGAGCTGTTTACCGTTGCTAGAGCGTGCCATGTTTCTTTTCGAAATTGCCAGCGCGAGTGCATATTTCTCCGGCGCATGCAGTCTTCTTTGTGAGTTCGACAAAGACGATCTCCACGTCACAGTTCTCTTCACCCAAGACTCTACGTATTTATGTCATAGGTCACGCTGGGATCACGCAACGTAGTGGCCATATTTTTTTTTTTTCTCTCTCTTCAAAACCGGCTTCATTGAGTGCGATTTTCTAACAATTAGCTACGCAGTCACCAAAATTGGCTTTATTCAGCGCGATTAACAGGAGATCATCGCAGTCATCGGTTTGAATATCAACAGCATAGTATCACTACTGGATCGATTTTGTCAATCTTGTGCTGAGTAAGACTACAGATTTTAATTTTTATCTTGTCTTTTTATTCTTATTATTAACAATGAATCGAGATTCAGAACAACTACTGCTGCACAAGGTGACAATTCTGTTCCAATCTCTACTCCTTCTAGCAACACTACTCCTTTTGGCAACATGGGTATTAACCTGAGTGACCCTAAAGAGTTTTTAATCAATCCAGGAGAACCAATCATTAAGTGGCTAGATTGGAAAGAGTACTTTTTAAACTATGTAGCTACTCTAGAAGATAATGGCATTATTATGTCTCCTGAAAGGAAAAAAGAATTCTTTTGCACTGCTTAGGACCTGAAGTTCTCAGAGTATATTTACAAATGCAGAAGGCTGAGAGGAGTGGTGATGTGGATGTTTTTAAAAGTGCTATTTCAGATCTTGATGATCATTATTCCCCGATTGTTTGTGTGGCAGTCTCCAGACGTACTTTTTACATACGTAAACAGGATACGAATGAGAGCATTGAGGATTACGTTTCTGCACTTAAAAATTTAGCCATTAAATGCAAATTTGGATCACTTCATGATGATATGATTAGAGATCAAATTGTTATGTGCAACAAAAATAAGAATGTTCAAGATAAATTGTGGATAGAAGGAGATGCATGTCACCCCCTTGCCCCCTCACTTGCTCGCCTGCTGATCCTGCATGCCGCCTCGCCTGCTGATCCTGCCTGCCGCCTCGCCTGCTGATCCTGCCTGCCGCCACCGACTCCGTCGCCCCCCAGCACCCCCGAGCGGCCCAGCCACAGCTGAGCCAGCCGCTCGCCACTTTTTCCCGCCGCTGGCCCCCTGCGGCCCCGCCCACCACCGGCCCATTGGCCCAGCCGCTCGCCCAGCCCAGCAGACCCGCCCTCCCGTCCCCCTTCTTAAGGGGAGAGCCTGGTAGCCGCGGGAGTGACCACTCTGCCTCTCGAGGCCGGGTCACCCCCTTGCCCCCTCACCTGCTCACCTGCTGATCCTGCCTGCCGCCTCGCCTGCTGATCCTACCTGCCGCCTCGCCTGCTGATCCTGCCTGCCGCCACCGACTCCGTCGCCCCCCAGCACCCCCGAGCGGCCCAGCCACAGCTGAGCCGGCCGCTCGCCACTTTTTCCCGCCGCTGGCCCCCTGCGGCCCCGCCCACCACCGGCCCATTGGCCCAGCCGCTCGCCCAGCCCAGCAGACCCGCCCTCCCGTCCCCCTTCTTAAGGGGAGAGCCTGGTAGCCGCGGGAGTGACCACTGTACCTCTCGAGGCCGGGTCACCCCCTTGCCCCCTCACCTGCTCGCCTGCTGATCCTGCCTGCCGCCTCGCGTGCTGATCCTGCCTGCCGCCTCGCCTGCTGATCCTGCCTGCCGCCACCGACTCTGTCGCCCCCCAGCTCCCCCGAGCGGCCCAGCCACAGCTGAGCCGGCCGCTCGCCACTTTTTCCCGCCGCTGGCCCCCTGCGGCCCCACCCACCACCGGCCCATTGGCCCAGCCGCTCGCCCAGCCCAGCAGACCCGCCCTCCCGTCCCCCTTCTTATGACGCCCCCTGAGCAACCGCGCAGCGGACGCGCGCAGCGGGAGCGCCAACTGAGCGCCGAAGGTGCGCCAAAGGTAAGCCCGTCTGCGCCCGTCCGCGCCTGGACCGCACCCAGTGCCAGGACCCCTGGCCCCCGAGGACCCCAGCCCACCCGCCGGACGTACGACGCCGCCACCCTCAGCGCACTCAACACCGGCCGAATCCCGGGATGCTACCGAGCCACCCCGAGACGAACCCACGGACCCTTCAGCTGTCACGCCTGCAAGTTCTCCTGCATCCGGACCTGCCCCGCACCAGCACCCGCCAAGCCGATCACCAGCAGCAACCACCTCAAGTGCATCCTACTCAACACCCGCTCCGTCCACAGACACATCATCGAACTCTGGAACCTCCTCGACACCACAGATCCTGACGTCGCCTTCCTCACGGAAACCTGGATGAAGACTCCTCAGCGCCCGACATCGCCATCGCCATACCAGAGGGCTACAAGATCACCCGAAGAGACCGAGGCAACCAGACGGGAGGAGGCATCGCCATCATCTACAGGGACACCATCCGCATCACGACCATCACCGACGACACCCTGACAACCGCCGAACACCTGCACTTCCAGATCCACACGGACCCCAGAACCACCCTCAGAGGCACCCTCATCTACCGACCCCTTGGGACCACGCACACAATTCAGCGAAGACATCGCCGACTTCATCAGCCCGCACGCCCTCCCATCCTCCTGGGGGACATCAACTTCCACCTGGAGAACAACAACGATCGCTACACCACCACCCTGCTTGACAACCTCGCCAACCTCGGACTCAAGCAGCTGGTGACCACCCCCACCCACCTCGCCGGACACACACTCAACGCTGTCTTCTCATCCAGCGAGGACATCGTCTTCAGCCACGCCACCGGACTCCACTGGACGGACCACAGCTGCGTCCACTTCACTTTCAGAAGATCCACGATCCACCACCAACAGCAACAGGTTGCTCGAAGAAACTGGAACAAGATCACAGCAGACCAGCTCGCCACTTCCCTGAGCCAGCACCCTCCCGCCAGCTCAGCGAACCCCAGCCAGGCCGCCGACAACCTCACAAAGTGGATCAGCAACTGTGCAGACGACCTCGCCCCACTGAGGACCCCGCCTAGCAGACCCGGCAGCAAGAAGGCCCCATGGTTCATCGACGAACTCAAGAGCTCCAAGAAGAACTGCCGAGCCCTCGAGAAAGCCTGGAGAAGGGAGCCAACACCGGACAACATGACCACCCTCAAGCTCGCCACCCGGAAGCACCATCAACTGATCCGCGCCACCAAGAAAACAGCATTCAAGGACCGGCTGGACAACAACGCACACAACTGCAAGGAACTTTTCAACATCGTGAAAGAGCTCTCCAACCCCAACGCCGGAAACAACGACATCACCCCGTCGCAAGACCTCTGCAACTCCCTCGCCTCCTACTTCCACAACAAGATCGCGGACATACACAACAGCTTCAGCCCACAAACAACGCTCCCAACGACCGCACCAACGCCCCCCACCACCACCCTCAGCGCCTGGACCCAGATCAACACAGAAGACACCATCCGCACGATGAACTCTATCCACTCCGGATCCCCGACCGACCCGTGCCCCCATCACGTCTTCAACAAGGCCGACGCTGTCATCGCACCCCACCTGCGGGACATCATCAACTCCTCCTTCGACACCGCCACCTTCCCTGAGAGCTGGAAGCACGCCGAACTCAGCGCTCTACTAAAGAAACCAACAGCGGACCCCACCGAACTCAAGAATTACCGCCCCATCTCGCTCCTCCCGTTCCCAGCCAAAGTCATCGAGAAGACCGTCAACAAGCAGCTGGCCGCCTTCCTCGAGACTAATGGATCCCTCGACCCCTCACAGTCTGGCTTCCGAGCCAACCACAGCACCGAGACCGCCCTCATCGCTGCCACCGATGACATCCGAGCCCTGCTGGACAATGGTGAAACAGCGGCCCTCATCCTCCTAGACCTCTCCGCGGCGTTCGACACTGTCTGCCACTGCACCCTAGTGCAGCGCCTCAGCAACACCGGAATCCAGGAGAAGGCACTGGAGTGGATCATCTCCTTCCTCGCTGGAAGGACACAGAGAGTCCGCCTACCACCGTTCAGATCTGCAGCCACGGAAGTCATCTGCGGCGTTCCTCAGGGCTCCTCGCTCAGCCCCACCCTCTTCAACGTCTACATGAGCCCCCTTGCGGCCATCGCACCCCAACACAACCTCAACATCATCTCCTACGCCGACGACACCCAGCTGATCCTCTCCCTGACCAACGACCCCGCCGCCGCTAGAACCAACCTCCACGAAGGGATGAAAGACGTAGCCGAGTGGATGATGACCAGCCGCCTGAAACTGAACTCAGACAAGACGGAAGTCCTCATCCTGGGCTCCTCGCCCTCTGCCTGGGACGACTCCTGGTGGCCCCCCGCCCTGGGCACCGCACCCAAACCGACAGACCACGCACGCAACCTGGGCTTCACCCTGGACTCCTCCCTCTCCATGACCAGACAAGTCAACGCCGTCTCCGCGTCCTGTTTTAACATCCTGCGCATGCTGCGGAAGATCTTCCGGTGGATCCCCACCGAGACCAGGAAGACGGTCACCCAGGCCCTCGTCACCAGCCGACTGGACTACGGCAACGCCCTCTACGCCGGAACCACCGCCAAGCTCCAGAAGAGACTCCAGCGGATCTAGAACGCCTCAGCCAGACTCATCCTCGACATCCCCTGGAGCAGCCACATCTCCGGACATCTGAGAGACCTGCACTGGCTCCCCGTCAACAAGAGAATCACCTTCCGTCTCCTCACCCACGCACACAAAGCCCTACACTACCAAGGCCCGAGCTACCTCAACAACCGCCTCAACTTCTACGCTCCCAAACGCCACCTCCGATCGACCAACCACGCCCTCGCCGCCGTCCCCCGCATCCGAAGAGAGACAACAGGAGGAAGGTCCTTCTCCTACCTGGCCGCCAAGACCTGGAACACCCTCCCTCCCCACCTTCGCCTGACCCAAGACCACCTCTCCTTCAGGAAGAAACTCAAGACCTGGCTGTTCGAGCAGTAGCAGCCCCCCCCCCCCCCAAGCGCCTTGAGACCCTCCGGGTAAGTAGTGCGCTCTATAAATGCCTTGATTGATTGATTGATTGAATTACTTTAGTAAAGAAAGCAGAACTTTCAGACAGATGTGCGAAGGCTGTTTCTAGTTCTAGCTCCAGTGATCAATTGTCTGTTAATAAGATCATTGATACAAGGAGAGATAAAAATCCAAATTTTAAACAGTCGAAACAATATCAAAATTGGAAACCACGCCAGAATGTTAAGAAAGAGGATAAGTCGTCCCAATTTTTTGCTTGTTACAGGTGTGGCAGTACATCACACTCTGCTAGGTTTGATAAATGTCCTGCTCTATCTTCTAAATGTGCAGTTTGTGGCCTCATTGGTAATTTTTCTAAACAATGCAGAAGGGGTTCTCAAAAGAAAACTAAAGTTGCTTGTGTGACAAGTGATGATTTTGATTTATCTGATGATGATGAAAGTTTTTATGAAGAGAATTCAAATACCCCTAGTAGCAAAGTTAGGCACGTGGTTGTGAACATTACGTGTGATGACACTAACAAACCGTTATGTATTGTTTCTCTTGGTGGCATAAACGTACAGGTGGCAGCGGATTCTGGCTTGCCATTTACTATTATACCTAAATCTATTTGGGTCAAAAAGTTTGTGTGCGAAATTGGTTCACAATTGCAACCTTCAGATGTAATTCCTTCTAGTTACACTGGGCAAAATATTGTCATGTTAGGTTTTAGAACTTTGAGGTTTGAATTCAAGGGTAGAAGGGCTATATGCAAACTTTATGTAGCGGAAGATGGACCACCTGTTTTAGGCTGGAGAGATCAGCGGTCACTGGACAGAATTCTAAACCCTAATAGTCCTGAGCCAGTTTTGGTTGTGTGTAAATCTGAAAATACAAAAGTTTGGGTTATGAAGGAATTTCCTGAAGTTTTCAATGGGAGTATTGGAAACCTCCAAGGCTTTTCTCATAAGATCAGGGTCAAACCTAATTCCGTTGCAAAAATCCATAAGGTGCGTCACATACCTCTAATTGCCCGTGATGAAGTAAAATTGGAAATTGACAAATTACTAAATGCTGGTATAATTGAACCTGTTGAAGCGTCTGATTGGATTTCTCCGATCGTGATTGCCAAAGTTCCAATGGGAAAATCCGCATGTGTATACATTTAAGGTATTTAAATGATAATATCATCATTGACCAATTTCCTCTTCCCAGGATTGACGAGATGCTGACTTTGACCCGTGGTGCTAAGTGGTTCTCAATCATTGATTTATCTTGTGCTTAGCACCAGATTTCTTTACATCCCATGAGTAAACATCTTACTGCATTCTGTACCCCTTTTGGGTGCTATCAATTTTGCCGTATGCCCTTCGGACTTGCGTCCGCGGCTGCAGTTTTTCAGCGGTTGATGTATGAACTGTTTGGCAACCTCAAAGGGGTGATTTTTTCTCAAGATGACATCTTGATTATGGGGTCTAACAAGAGTGTGCATGATGAGCGTTTGAGAAAAGTCATGGAAAGGGAAGACCACTCGGTCCCCCCGAACGTATGGATGGGTGCCCCGATCCCCCCGGGAAACCATTTTGGGCGGGGGCGTGGTTCGGCTGGTATGCCCAAAGCGGCGTGGCCGAAGCACGCCCTTCCCGCCCAGAAGGGGTTGTCCTAGACACCCGCCCGGAGGACCGCGCCCAGTGGGCGTACCTGAGGAGGGTTCCCGCCCTCCCGCAGACGGATAAATAGAGCGGGAATCCAAAGAAGCGTCCTCTTGTTCAAGTGCTCTGAAGGCTGCACCACTCGTTTCTCGAGAGCCCTCGACGGAACAAGCGGCAATTTTGAGAACTTGTAATCTTGTTGTTTCTCTTTCAGTACCAGGAGTGTGAAGGATCTGGGACCTCGTCGATCGACTAGAGCGGAGTAAACGAAGCTATGGCCGGCAAAAAAGCGGGAAAGAGCTCCGAGGTGGAGAAGGTTCTGCGCACCTTGTCGAACCGAATGGCGATCATGGACCGAAAACTGGGTAAAGTAGATTCGATCGGTCGAGGTTTGGCCGAGGTTAAAAAGCAGTTAGCGGCCCAGAACAACCCCTCGGGCCGTCCTAAGAAGGTGATAGGCCCGGCCTTGCCGGGAGTCGGCCCTGAGGGTAGGGGGAAGCGTAGTAAGAAGAGGGCGGTTTCCGGGGAGGACCCGGTTCCGGAGGTGCCCCCAGCTGCCCCCATCACACCAGCGGACAGCCCGGTACCGAGTCCGGATATAGGTTTACCAATCCCTGTTGTAATTACCCCGGTTAATGAAGATGAGATGCCCCCAGAACTGGCCCTTCAGTTAGCGGCAGTGTTGCCCTGGCTTAAAAAGAAAGCAGGGGGGGCAGTGGCTGCGGGGGATCCGGCTGAGGAAGCTAGATTAATAATCGAGCAGTTACGGCAGTCGAGAGAAGCCGGGACGGCGAATGTTCCTTCTATTTCCCCACAGGTGGCGCCAGGAGTAACTACGGTTGGCCGGGAAAAGACAGCAGACATGGCGGTTGAACCCGGTAAGAACCCATTGCCAATGGTGGGGGAAAGTTCAGTGCCTTCAAGGCGCGAGAGGGTGGCCCAGCACATCCCAGCGGCCACGAAGGAAATGATATGGGGGGACAAGTATGTTAATATGTTTTCATTATTGACCGACCATCGTGAGATGGAATATGCAAAGATCCAGAAAGATTTATGGCACCCCAGCGTATGGCGGGCCAAGATGGCAGAATTTAGGGTCGACGAGACCGTAGCGAACTGGGTGAAGGCCTTCTCTATATTTACGGCAGTAATGGGGGAACGTAAGCCTGAAGTGTGGCCCGAGCTTTCCTGTTACCAGAATAGGATCATGGATTTTTATAACATGTACGGGGGGAATGAGTGGAAAGGATATGACATGCAATTCCGAAAGTCTAAAGAGTTTGATGTAACTTTGACATGGGATTGCCTCGACACGGTATTGTGGCACAAGCAGCTCTTGCCTGGATCGGCAGGTACGTCCTCGCCGGGCGGGAGCGGGCCTTGGACAGTTCAGCAAAGGCCTGCGCAGCCCTTTCGAGCAAACGCCGGTGGGGAATCACAGCCCAAGACCGGCGGAAATGTGGGCAAGCGCGGGGTTTGTTAGGGTTTCAACAGAGGTAACTGTAACAGGCCCCAGGGAACATGTAGGTTCCGGCATGCTTGTGCTGGCTGTGGGAACTCCTCACACCCGGAGAGTAGCTGTAGATCCAAGAGCGGTGGTTCGGGAGGAAAGGGGGGGTCCAAGCAAGAGTGAGGTGATGCTTGGGAATCAATCGTCTTCACCCGTCGACATCATGGCTTTGACTCCCTGGTTGAACAAATACCCTGATCATGTATCCGCCGGGATTTTGAGGAATGGTTTCCTATATGGCTTTAACATCCCGGCGGGGAATTTCGGGGAGGTCCTTTTGTAAAAATCAGCAATCCGTCCAACACAACCCAGCAGTGGTAGCCAGGAAAATTTCCAAAGAAGTCAGCTTGGGGCGGGTAGCAGGACCTTTTCCATGCCCGCCGGTGGCGGACTTCGTGTGCTCACCTCTAGGAGTGGTTCCGAAGAAAGACCCAGGGGAGTATAGACTCATTCACAATCTGTCGGCCCCGAGGGGCGCCTCGGTGAATGAAGCCATTGATCCGGATGTCTGTTCAGTTCGGTATGCATCGTTCGACGACGCCGTTGCCCTACTGAATCACCTGGGCCCCGGTGCTCTGATGGCGAAATCGGACATTGAATCGGCATTCAGTTTGCTCCCGGTACACCCGCGGGACCAGCGCTTGCTAGGTTTTACATTCCAAGGGAACTATTACATGGATAAATGCATGCCCATGGGTTGCTCAATTTCTTGTGCTTATTTTGAGATGTTCAGCTGCTTTTTAGAGTGGGCATTCACCGAGGCCACAGGGCATAGACAAGTGATGCACTATTTAGATGACTTCCTGTTCTTAGGGCCGGCCGGCAATGCAAAATGTGCACAGGCGCTGCAGGACTTCTGCATCCTCATGCAGGAGTTCGGAGTCCCATTGGCACCAGGTAACACGGTGGGGCCATCTACTTCACTGGAGTTTCTGGGAATTGAGCTCGATTCAGTGGAAGGATGCTTCCGTTTGCCAATGGAGAAGGTGGCCAAGTTCAGGGCTTCCTTAACACAGTGCCTGGGCAAAGAAAAAGTGACCCTGCACCAGTTACAACAAGCAGTGGGTCAGCTTAACTTTGCCTTGAGAGTAATACCGATTGTAGGAAGGTGGATACCTGACTATGGTTGCCCCCAACTTTTTGCCTGGTGTTTTGCTGGTTTTCCGACTTAGTTGGCCTGGGACCCTGCCAATCAGGACCCCAGGCCTACTGCTCTCTCTCTAAAATGGATTCCATGTACCTTAGGTGCATTATCCAATCGGTACTGGGCCACCTTATCAGACCCTGTAACTCAGGGCATAGGTGTACCCAGGGCCTACCAGGGGCTGAAGCATGTATTATACCACCCTGGATGGCCATCTAAATCTGACACAACTGACTGCACGACAGCTGGGGCAAGGTGGTGTAATCACCCTTTGCTTTAGATATAGTATACCTATATCTAACCCTAAAATGGACACACAGATTCCTATCAGTCACTCCTATGGCAGGCCTTGACAATCCTGAAGGCAGAGTGCTTGGAATCGTGTGAGATGGTGCTCTGGCATGAGCTGAGCCCGTTTGCAGCTTGTGGAACCAAGTCCTAATAGCTGTTCCATGATAACGCATACCATATACTCTTAAGTGCATTATAATCCTCGCGGTTAAATGCTATCTTTGGTATCGCTTTATCAAAACATGTCGAGTAAGGTGTCATACGAATTGGAATACTAACCCCTCGCCAATTCTGGCGACGGGGTTAGCATTCCACCCTTCTAGAGGGACACGACATATATGTAACTGTGAACCCCGGTTAAAGTTAACTCAAGCCTCAGCATCACAAAATGGATGCTGCCACCACAGACACGAGTCTGACCCCCTGCAGCTGGGAGTCCTTCCAGCGAGGGGAGCTTGGACAAAGGGTTTCCTGTCAGGGGCGGTGCTAGCACCATCCCAGACAGGGTTTTGTGTATCCTGGGTGGCAGGGCTTTACAGGAAGGTGACTGCAAGTGGCACCCCGGTGCTCACTATGCATCTGCCGGCTAGAACCAGTTCCAGGGGCACACCAGTCCCTGGCCTGGGGAAAGTCCGGCATGGGAGAGGGGTGTAACCACAACCCTTCCTGGTCCCACCCCTAGGGCAGGACCTAGTTGCGTACCCACCCCTTTCTTTAGGATAAAGGCAGGAGCGGGGACCCTTCCAAATTAGATCATCTTTGAATCAAGAAACTACTTTCTACGAAAGGAACTCTCGACTTCTTCTCAAGATTTCTCCCTTGTGACTAAGGAGTAGTCACCCTGCATCCGCAGGCACCATCTAAGAACTCTGCGGTTTGCTGCACGTCCTTCCTCCGGAATCCGACTGACCAGCTCGACGAGACCCGGCTTCCCTGGCACCTCTGACCTCTACCTACCTCTACAGCTAAGCTGAGAACCGTAGGTGCGACGAGACCTCGAGGGACCGGCCATCATCAGAACTGCACGACTTCTATCCAGCACGACCGCCGAGGGATCCTCTGGTGAGTGCTTTGGGGTCCGAGAAGCCCCGACCCTGAGCAGCTCCAGCATCGAAGTCCAGCCCCCCAGCATCCACGAGATCTGCGTGGGGCCCTTCTGCTTTTTGCTGCTCACCGCGTTGTCTGGCTACTAGCCCGCTGGCTTGTGGCCTTCCCGACGACGACCGACGACATCACCACTGCTAGTCTGGTTGCTCCAGACTGGCCCTTGCTCCCTTCCAAAAGAGGAGCACCCCGGACCCTTCTGGTCCACTCCAGACGCCATTTTAGGTCCACCGCGTGGGCTTGAATTTGCCAAGACTTGTTGCCCCAATCCTGGGTCCAGCGACGTCGACAGCATCAACCATGGTGGGACAGCTCGCACCTCCATCCTGGTCACCGACAACGCCTCCTGGTCCGTGAGACTGCAGAGTCCAGCGTCGCCCACTCACCTGGTCGAGGTGACTACCATCCGGTGCCCTCCTGGTGCCATCTGATCACTGGCTAGTGGTCAAGGACTTGGTCCCCTCTGCTTTCAGGTGTCATCCATCTTCGATCCAGGCTTGGATCACTTCGAACAATCTTCACTGGTCGCCTGCCAGCAACTCTTTTTTCAGGTTCCTGGTTCGTCAACGAGGATTCCCGACGTCTTTTCAGACCTATGCAGCCGCAGCCCCTGGGCTAGGTAACTTCGGCATTTCGGTGCCCCAGAATAGCCTCACTATCCAAGGGTCCAGATCCACTGTCGTTTTCGACCTACCTTATCGGGTTCGCCCGAGAACACTAACTTTGCTTTTACTAGCTCCCATAGACTTTGTCCCGCATCCCGCGTGAGAGTGCACACTCTGCACCCGAGTCCCCCTAGGCCTCCTACTAGTAATCTGAAGGTTCAGTAACGTAGTCCTAGCGATTCCAAAGCCTATTAGTCCAGTACTTACCTGCTAGTAATTTCGCATTCCACTTCCATAGTATATGGTTTGTAGTGCCCCTCGGGCATTTGTGTAAATTGTGCAACTTAAAGTATTTTCGTAAGAGTTTTGTTGTGTGCTTAGTACCCTGTCCTCATAAAGAGTACAGGGCTGTTGTGATCTAAATAAATACACTGTTTATTTTCATAACACTTGTGTGGTGTCCTTTCACTTGGTGTTCAAGGGGTATATGTGATGGTATAACAGCTGGCTTAACACGCCCTCTAGAGTTTAGCCCGAAGACTGCTCTTGTCCATGCTACTAGGATAGCTGGTCTATCGGTTGACTTGCAACAATCACCATAAGGGTCGTTTGGACTGATACATAGTGATCACTAGAATAGTGAACACTGAATATCAGGCCAACTTCTCACACCGATGGCTCGCCCCTTCTCACGCTCCATTGCACAAGCTATGGTCGGGCTCAAGGAGGGACACCACCGCACGAGACTGTCTGCAGAGGTTCGCCAGGATATGCGCATTTGGTTGGCATTTCTGGCGGACTTCAACGGTCGAGTAATGTGGAACAAACCCCCAGCATCGTCGGACGAACTGGGTTTGTGGACCGATTCAGCCGGGAGCGTGGGATTTGGCACCATCTTTGGTAACCGATGGTCGGCGCAAGTATGGCCGACGTGGTGGCACTCCAGCGGCCTGACAGGTAACATTGGGTTCTTGGAGCTATTTCCCATTTGGGTTGCTCTGTTGGCATGGCCAGACGATTTTAGAGACCGCTCAGTAGTGTTTTGGTCGGACAATATGACTGTGGTGGAGTGCATTAATCAGCAGGCAGCCCGCTGCAAGTGGATCTTGAGACTGTTGAAAGAAATTGTTTTACGTTACATGAGATTGAATGTACAGTTCAGGGCAAAACATGTGCCGGGTGTACTGAATAATGCAGCTGATGCACTCTCTCATTCACACATGCAGGCTTTCAGGGGCTATCTACCCACAGCGGACCTAGTAGCGGCACCGTTCCCCGAAGCACTATGGCTGATCGGTGCCCCGGATTACAAGACCTCGTGGCAGCCAGCTTAGCGCACAGGACGAGGAAGGCTTATGAGGGAGCGTTTCGTTCCTACTGCACCTTTTTAGGCCCGGCAGGGAGACATAGCTGGGGGCAAGAGGAATCCTTCCTGGGGTACTTAGTAGCGCTGCATAGAGAAGGCCAATCAGCTGCAACCGCCAACTGACATAGGGCGGCCATTTCATTCATGGCACAGCTCCACGGCATGAGGGACCCAACGGGTTCCTTTGTAGTTAGGAAAGCGCTCTGCGGCTGGCAACGCCTGGAGGGTCGCAGACAGGATACGAGGCGCCCGATTGGTTTAGAGAGATTGTCTCGGCTTTTAGCAAAGCTGGATGAGACATGTTCCTCCCCTTCCGAAGCAGTTCTGTTCCGGGCAGCTTTCGCCTTGGCATTTCATGGGGCCATGCGGGTAAGCGAACTCGTGGCGAGGAACAAGAAAGATATGGAGGGAGGCTTATGCAGGGATCACGTACACATACGGGGTGATTCGATGCTAATCTCGATAGCCAGGTCCAAGACAGACCAGGGAGCTATGGGAGATAGTGTTGTTGTGCAGCGCGCTCGAGGGTGCCCCACTTGTCCGATAAAGTGTTTAGAGGAATATTTGGCACAGAGGCCGGCGTCATGGGGAGGGAGCCTGCTTAGGCACAAGGATGGGACCCCTCTGACGAGATTTCAGTTTCAGAAGGTGCTAGCACTTACAATCGCTGCGGCAGGCATGGACCCGTGCGATTTTGGGACCCACTCATTTAGAATAGGGGCCGCTACTGAGGCTACGGCCCGGGGTCTGGGTGCTGAAGAAGTGAAACAGCTAGGCCGTTGGTCCTCGAACTGCTTCAAGAGGTATGTGCGATTGCACATGTTGTAAAAGACTGATTAAATGCACTCACGCTTGTTGTCTTTTGTTTGAATTACAGTTTCGCAAGCCTGTGACGCGGGCGGAATTTGGAGTCAACCCATCACCAGGAGACCAGCGGTCAAGGATCACCGACTGGAGAGCAAGTGGTATGGGTCGTGGGCCACTCATACGTGAGGCGCGCCGGGGACGTATTCATGGCAGGTGACGCGACTCACGCATCTGGGGAATACGGGTTTAGAGTGACCTTCCATGGGAAGGGAGGCCTCTGTTTTGACCAATTTCAACCGTTTGTGGAGGGTCTCTTAGGGCGGCAAAGGTCACCGCCATCTATAGTCATAGTACACTTGGGGGGCAATGACTTAGTAAGACTGGGAAGACGAGTGTTACTGGAACACATTTTGTCGGCAGACAGCTGGTTGGCTAAGAGGCTCCCGGGGTGCACAATCCCCTGGTCCCACATGATCCCCAGGAAAGTTTGGCGGGGGGGTCTCTCTGTGTCAGCGTTGAACCACTCGGTAAAGTGGGTCAACAATAAAATTGGAAAACTGTTTCGCTCCGCGCAGTTGAATAGCATTCCCCATGGGTGTATTCGGGGTGATCACTTTTATTTAAATGATGGGGTTCACCTGTCCAGGGCGGGGAATGATTTACTTATAGGAGACTTCATAGCATGGCTAAGGGGTTTGAGGAGACATGACCTTTAGGAAGTGTGGGGGGCCGGATAGTCGGTCAACTATCCGGCCTGTGGCGGTAAGGTCATGATCGGTGAGCAGTAATTTCAAGGTCCCTAGGGGGGGCGCCACCCAGAATGGATGGGAGTGCCCGGGGGGAGGCGGCCATTGGCCCCTCCCACGGGGAGGGGGCACCCACTACGGATGGGTCGCCTAGGGGGAGACGGCCATAGGCCCCTCCCAGGGGGGAGACGGCTAGATGCCCCTCCTACGAATTTCCCGGGGGCCGGATATCCGCTCCGGCGGAAGAGAGTGTGGGGAAGGGGGGGAGTCCACGCTGTCCTTCTTACAGATACCTCACAAGGGAACTCGGACGACCTTTAAGATGGCGTCGAGTGAAAGGGGGCCCCCACGACAAGGGAAGTTACAGTTGGCAACGAGGGTAAAGTCCTCTGCGCATGCGCCACTCACACCGTGAGGGCGGGAGTTTGGTAGTAGGGATCTGACACCGGTTAAGACCTTGCCGTTGGCCCTTAATGCTAGGATGTACAATTTTAATTTAGAATGTATGCATTTTCAGGATGCTAGACTCGGCTAGGAAACCTTTGTATTAGAGATCTGTTAAGGTTAGCCAAAGAATATGTCTTCATCAAAATGTAATGAAAGTAAAATTGTACATAATTCATGAAACGTTTTAATTTAATGTTTTAAATTTTGTTTCATATTTTAATAAATACGGCCGGGGGGGTAACTCCCCCCCGCCTTCCAAAAGCTCAAACCTGTGTCTGTCTCCTCCCCTTGGGGAATTGGTGTTGGGAGGGGGTGGCGGGCATCCCGGCCATATGGAAAGGGAAGACCACTCGGTCTCCCCGAACGTATGGATGGGTGCCCCGATCCCCCCGGGAAACCATTTTGGGCGGGGGGCGTGGTTCGGTTGGTATGCCCAAAGCGGCGTGGCCGGAGCACGCCCTTCCCGCCCAGAAGGGGTTGTCCTAGACACCCGCCCGGAAGACCGCGCCCAGTGGGCGTACCCGAGGAGGGTTCCCGCCCTCCCGCAGACGGATAAATAGAGCGGGAATCCAAAGAAGCGTCCTCTTGTTCCAGTGCTCTGAAGGCTGCACCACTCGTTGCTCGTGAGCCCTCGACGGAACAAGCGGCAATTTTGACCCACCCACCAGCCCCTCTTGCAATGTTCGTTTGAATAAAGTAATTGTTGATGATATCCGATTGTATTAAAGAGATGCAGTCACGTTTTTTCAGCATTTATGTATGCCTTGGATTGAATAAATGTGTATAGGCCTTTTTTCCTTTGTAGAAAAGTAAAAGAGTGTATCACATAATGAAATTGTCTTGTGCTTTAGGACTTTTTTCCCTTTGTAGAAATGAAAAGTTGATGATTCGTCAAGCTGTTTCAGATTAGGCGTATTTTTTCTTTCCTTAGTAGGTAAAACAACTGTCGTATTTATTTTGGTCGGGCGGTAAGGTCATGATCGGTGAGCAGTAATTTCAAGGTCCCTAGGGGGGGCGCCACCCAGAATGGATGGGAGTGCCCGGGGGGAGGCGGCCATTGGCCCCTCCCACGGGGAGGCGGCACCCACTACGGATGGGTCGCCTAGGGGGAGACAGCCATAGGCCCCTCCCAGGGGGGAGACGGCTAGATGCCCCTCCTACGAATTTCCCGGGGGCCGGATATCCGCTCCGGCGGAAGAGAGTGTGGGGAAGGGGGGGAGTCCACGCTGTCCTTCTTACAGATACCTCACACGGGAACTCGGACGACCTTTAAGATGGCGTTGAGTGAAAGGGGGCCCCCACGACAAGGGAAGTTACAGTTGGCAACGAGGGTAAAGTCCTCTGCGCATGCGCCACTCACACCGTGAGGGCGGGAGTTTGGTAGTAGGGATCTGACACCGGTTAAGACCTTGCCGTTGGCCCTTAATGCTAGGATGTACAATTTTAATTTAGAATGTATGCATTTTCAGGATGCTAGACTCGGCTAGGAAACCTTTGTATTAGAGATCTGTTAAGGTTAGCCAAAGAACATGTCTTCATCAAAATGTAATGAAAGTAAAATTGTACATAATTCATGAAACGTTTTAATTTAATGTTTTAAATTTTGTTTCATATTTTAATAAATACGGCCGGGGGGGGTAACTCCCCCCCGCCTTCCAAAAGCTCAAACCTGTGTCTGTCTCCTCCCCTTGGGGAATTGGTGTTGGGAGGGGGTGGCGGGCATCCCGGCCATATGAGTATTCTCCAAAGTAAAGGTGTCACGGCAGAACCATCAAAGTGTAAGTTTGCAGAGAAAAGTGTCACTTACCTTGGGCACGAAGTTAGTGCCTCAGGGATAAAGCCTAAGTCTAGTTTGGTAAGTGCCATCAGAGATGCTCCGGCACCCAAGTCAAAAGAAGACCTGAGATCGTTTTTAGGTCTTGCAGAGTTTTACGCAAAATTTGTTGACAAATTTTCTGAAAAAACTCACACCATGAGGTCTCTTTTGAAAAACAAATTACAATTTAATTGGTGCAATGTCTGTCAGAAATCTTTCGAGGAGATAAAAATAGCTATTGCCCAAGCGCCTAGTTTACAAGGTTTTGATCCTACAGCCGATACTTTTGTTACAACTGACGCCAGCAGTAAAGGTTTAGGCAGTGTTCTTACCCAGGTTAATGAACACAAGGAAGAGGTTATCATTGCATTTGCCTCGCGCTCTCTCATTCCTACTGAAGAGCGTTATTCTGTGGTGGAGAGGGAAACACTCGTCGTTGTCTGGGCTTTGGAACATTTCCGTAAGTTCTTATGGGGACGGAAGTTTGTAGTTCAGTGTGATCATAAACCTTTGATTAAGTTGTTAACGACTGATGGTCTCACCAATGCCACTGCTAGGATAGCTAGATTATCGATGAGACTTCAGGATTTCATGTATGACATTCGGTATGTTCCCGGTGCAAGGATTTTCACTGCAGATTTTTTGAGTCGTATGTCTTTGCCATTGATTGAGTTGGATAAAAATCAGTAGAATGATTTTTCTATTGCTCTTGTATCTTTTGACACTGCTCAGAGTAATTTCAGCAAGGAAGAGTGGCGTGATGCAGAGAACTCTGATCAGATTTTGAGTGTGGTGAGACAACTAATTGTTAAAGGTTGGAAAGGCATCGATAAAAAGATTGTCAACGATGATTTAAGAGGATTCTGGGAAGTTCGGGATGAACTTAGTATCTCAGATATGTTGGTTGTTCGTGGTGATAGGGTTGTTCCACCTAAAGACTTGAGGAAGAAGATTATTGATCTGTGTCATGAGGGTCACTCTGGGATTACCCGTACCAAACTTCATGTAAAGGAACTGTATTGGTGGCCTAGGATGGATGTTGAGGTTGAGAGATGTGTTAGGTCTTGTGTTCAATGTGAGGTTTCTGATAAAACCTTTAAAACTTTTAATCCACCATTGGCGTCACCGGATTGTCCAAAGTTTCCTTGGGAGGTTTTAGCTATTGATTTTATGGGCCCTGTTGTGTGGCAAGATGGTGTACAGAAATACATTTTAGTGTTGATTGACACGTTTTCAAGGTGGTTAGAAATTAGTGTTGTCAATGTTATCAACACCAAGACCGTGGTTAATTTCTTGGATGAGATTTTCTTAAGGGAAGGTTTTCCTAAGTGCATTTTGTCGGACAATGGGGTACAATTTAAATCCCAAGAAATGAAAAACTACTTAGTGTCTTCTGGTATACAACAAAGATTCACAGCTCTTTATCATCCGGCTGGCAATGGTATTGTAGAAAGGGCTAATCGCAGTATTAAAGGTATGTTACAATTAGCAAACAAAGGCAGTTTGTCATGGAGTTTTGAGTTAAAAAAGTTGCTTTGGGCCTATAGGAACACTGTTCATGGTTCTACAAATCAGAGTCCATTTTCACTAATGAGAGGCAGAATTCCACATACTAAGGTTAATCCAGGTTATATGAATAAAGGTGGCATGATTAATTGTGATTTGTCTAAGGTGAGAGAGGATATTAAAAATTCTCAGATGAAGAATAAAATCTACTATGATTCTAAACATGGTGTTAAAGAGGTTAATTTGTCCAAGGGCCAATGGGTTCGTGTTAAAAGTGCTAGGAAAACCATCAAGGATGAGAGTAGTTACATTGAGCCTAGGTTGGTAGTCAAGGGTATGAATAACACAGCTTTATTGCAAAATGGAGAAGTATGGCATTTTAGTCGTCTCGCTCCTGTATCAAAAGGGGACAACAAAGTGGAGGAAAAAAATTGTTCACCGTGTTGGTGGGATATTAGTGCTGAGAGCTCTCAGTGCAGGGATTCCTCCTGTAATCTTCCTCAACCCAGGAATGGATATTTGGATTCTGAGTGTTTGGATTCTGATATTCTTGACTGTGATTCCTCTCCTGAGTGTAATTTACAAGTTGATGAGAATGTGTTACCTGGTACTTCCCATGTAATTCCTGGTATTTCCAATGTGTATCCTGATGATTTGACTGACAAAATTTTGTCACCAAGTACTTCCAGTGTCCCTAATGATACTATTGTTAAAACTTCAAGTGGATGAATTGTTAAAAAAAACAAGAATTTGGAATTGTTTGATTGTACTTAATTGTTGTTTTTTTTGTTTGTTTTTTATTGTTTCATTAAGAAGGGGGATTGTGTAGTATGTTGCTTTAAGAGCTAGGTACAATGTGTGGAATGCTTACTGTGTTCTGGAATTTTTTACTTGTGTATGGGGTTCGTGGGAGTCAGTTATATGAAGATCCTGTATACTTGCTGTTGTACCTCTGTTGTCTCCTGTACTGGGGGTTTAATAAAGAACCTGATTACTTGAAGATACCGGTGTTTTTTTCAATTGCTACAGGCACCCTTGAATATATCTTTTACTTTGGTACCGCTAGGCACTACAGTTTCTGTGCATGTCTTATACTCCGTGTTTTTTTCCTCCCTGCCTTAATCCGCAGATATTCGGGAAGCACACACATGTGTTTGACCGGGAGTAGCGCGGATTTAAGCGCATGTTAACACGTTAGTGTGAGCATTTTCCGCAGCACCCTTGTAGATCTGTCTTCCACGGGGTGTGAGTGTAGCAGATCCTTACGAATTCCCTTATTTTTCTTGTCACACTATTTGGGACATTGATGCAGTTGGGAGGATTTTGTCCCATTGTGTGACCGTACTGGCGCCATTTGCTTAGATATATCCCTTTAAGGTGAGGTTCCTGTTTATCCGGTGTGCCTCTTCACCTTTCTGTGTTTACGCAATCGGTTTTGGGGCTGGAGCCTCATGACTTACAGTTTTTTTTGGTACTTTCTCTGCAGATCACTTGTACAGTTCGTTAGCTCCACTTAGAAATTATCAACGTGGATGCCGGTTTGGAAGTATCACCGTCATCACGGTGAGCGTCCTATTTCCTATCCTTCACTTCATCTTTCTTATGTTTTATTTTGGGTAGTTGCTCTCTGGCCTTCGTGGCTCCATCCTGACTTAGTCTCTTTCCCTTTTGTACAGTTTACGCCATCTGTGGCCTCAATTCGCAGGTATTTTGCATGTCTTTTAATTAAGTGCACGATTCCTCACCATCAATATTATCTTACGTTCCCTTACCCTCTCATTTCACTTTATACCTGCAGCTACTTGTATTCACTCTCGACAGTACTCATTATTCTGATCTTGACTTGCGCCCTACCGGGTTGGAATTATCACCGGTCCAGGATAAGATTTTGACGCCATTGCTTTACCTATTTTACCTACTTTTCCTTCTTTTCATCATTTCCCACCCTTGATTATGTAGCACACAATGACCTGCCCATTTTCTTTTTTTTATACTTGTCTTTTAGACGTTACTGACCTTGGAATCAACCATTAAGGTACTTTACAATCCTAAACTGGCTTAGCCTGTTCCTCCCGGGATACTCTATCCCTCCCCACATCTTCGTGTGAAGTAGACACTTTTAAGAATTTTCTCATTTATTTTTCACCATTGGGTAGTGGGCTTGTGTTCTTGGTTGAACTTCACTCATGGGCCGTAACATTCTCGCCGAGTTATGTGGTCATAATGACATACTTAAGATGCTCATGTGTAGTCAGTAGTGTATTCCACAAGTGCTTAGCAAGTGGAACGCCCACACCAAATGTTGTGGGTTTCTCATTATGATGGTTTCCACGAGTGTTGGGTGATGCCACTTTCCACATATGTGGGAACATGTGTTCTCCAGACATTTTCATTATATACCTTGTTCTCCCGTCATCTTTTGTATCATTCCCAGCCCTGAAGAGTCGGGGACCACTGTTTCTCTGACGAAACACGTGTCAGCTGTCTGCTTTGTGTTATGACCAATTAAAGAAATCAAGACATCAATGTTAAATACTGTGCCATTTGCTTTCGAATTACATCTACAGTGTTTACTTTAATACTGTATGTGTGAACGGGACTGTTGCTAACTTGTTAATAGATATGCAAATGAGCCTGCTTGTATACCTAAGGAAGACGAAACCTCACTTGGGTACTTTGGTATCGCCTTAGCTCTTGGTTTACCAGGACCAAGAGGCCTTGATGGCAGAAAAAATCCCAGAATATACTGCATATTTGTATATATTGCTTACGGGCATAAAGATCAGTATTACGTTGTTTGCGAGGTGGCTAAGATTTGTTTTACTACCGTATTTAAAAAATGAACGCGGTATGCGCATAGATGCGCAGAGCTCCCTCGGTGTATGTAATGCCAAGCCACATGTCTATGTGGAGGGGGGGCAGTCAGCTCTGTACTACGAAAAAGTGACAGGTACTAATATCTGTGTGCAGCGGCTCTGGACTGAGAGCAGCAACCAGCCCTGGCAGGTTGCTTCTCCACAGGCCCTGGTAACAGGAGGGGAGGGGGTTGTTACCCGCAAAGCACTGCTACAGCTTTTCTTACAGAGGGCCGATTTTGCAGCGCTGCTACAAAATCGGCACTCTGTAAGAAAAGCGGCCCCCTGCTGCCACAAAACTGACCCCCACCCCTCCAGCCCACCGGGGAAATGCCCGGTGCCCGCAAATGCCAGTCCGGCCCTGGTATTTGATATGTGGTAACAATGGGGGTTCTGGCTCCAACGCAGTAAGGCTGCGCCAATGTAAGAGTCAACAAGAAAATGCCAGTACTGCACTTCAATTCAATGATTTCTTCTAATTGAGTAACAATCCTCAATTATAAAAGACCAATCTTTTAGTCTGATTTTTTATGAATATTTCTTTTTATTATTTGAGTATTCCTTATGTTTTTTATATTTTTGTTGGACCTTATTTTTCAACAAGAATTATATCACAAAAATAGAGACTTGAAAGGTATATACAAAAACAAACAATATATATCAAAGATTGTCACAACTCAAATATGATGTATATCACTTTGCAAAAAACATTCAGTGGACACAATAGACATTCAAGGGACAACATTAAGTGCACTTAGAGACATGAATATACAAGACTGGACAAATTGACAACACATTAACAAATGAACCTGTTCAGAAACTAGTGTACACGCCCTGTATTGGATGAAGTTTTTTGGAGAACAGGTGCGGGTACTAGTGATTAGTACCAGATTTGTTTACGCATGTTTTCATATACTAGACCATCTGATAATTCAGTTTTCAAGTTATAATCCTGGGGAGATTGGTCTATTTGAGAAAACGGAGGTGAAGAGAACAGGGGTCGACGCGTTTCGAATCCCTTATGTGCCAGGGATTCTCATCAGGACCGTGAAGACTCAATCTACAGAAGTAAAATAAAAAACATTCTGTCAGTCATCCTCAGAACACTCAACTTCTGTCAGTCACACACACTCTCTTAGATCATACCTGTGTTTATGGTTCAGTGGTCGGTCTCTCAACAGAGTGGCTACTCGTGTAGCTGTAATATTAAGAATTCAATGGGCATAATTAGTATTTTTAAAAATTAGAATCAGAAATTAAAGTCAACCCCTTTATTCAAGACTCTAAGACTCTTCTTGAAAAAGTTGACAAGGAAATTTTGGAATTCAAAGACTATACGGTGCAACAAAAAGAAAATAATTTTGATAGAGACAAACGGAATTTTTCTCTTGAAAAAGCCTATCCCTATCTGCAACAAGAATTTTACTCTCGCCCAGAAGCGAGACGCTTCTTATCGGACAACCAAGGTCGATCAAGAACTAAATACCTAACCT
The DNA here is from genome assembly GCF_964263255.1 of Lissotriton vulgaris. NCBI lineage: Eukaryota > Metazoa > Chordata > Amphibia > Caudata > Salamandridae > Lissotriton > Lissotriton vulgaris. Next base: position 4,308 of record NW_028246539.1, on the reverse strand, counting down.
TCTCGGATACATCATCATCAGGAGGAAGCGACTCTGAACCAGGGACATATAGACCCCAGTTTAACCGACGTGGAGGATACCAACAGCAACAATACCAACAAAACTTTCAACAAAATAAACAACAACAACAACAACAGCCTTTTTTAGACCAAGGCCAACAGAAAACTCGCGGAAAAACAAGATACAACCAGCCATGGGAAATGTCCACGAGGAGACAAAATTACAAAAACTAGGTACCTCATCAGTCATCAACCTTTCTAACAGAGTTCTTTCCTCGTCTGAAACAAGTGTATTAGAAAAGGGACTCTCTTTTGTCCCTGCAAAACCTCCAGACTTTGTTAGACTCAAACTGGAATTTATTGAGTTCTGCAGGAAGATTCGTTTGATTGCATTCTTTTCAGGCAAAGAATTAATGTCGCAAACAGAAACCACGGGTCTAAAGAAAAAATCAACCTTTTGTCCACCGACTTTTAAAATACCTAAAGAAGTGACATACTTCGAAAAAACTGTGTTGTCAGCGATTTCCTCAGAAGAAAAAAAGAACAAATCCTTTACCAAACACAATTTGACAAAAAAAGAAAAAGACGCACTACATTCTCTCAGAAATGATGAGAATATTATAGTCAAGCAAGCCGACAAAGGCGGATCGATTGTTATTTGGGGCACCAACGAATATATAGCGGAAGCCAATCGACAGCTATTAGACATCGAATGCTATCGGAAATTACGATCTGATCCAACGACTGAATTTCAGAGCGAACTTGAAAAAATCCTACAGAATGGCTTTGAACAAGGTTTTTTGGGCAAACAAGAATTCAGTTATTTAGTAAACAAACATCCAAGAACACCATTATTCTATGTACTCCCAAAGGTACACAAGAATGCCAAATCACCACCAGGCCGCCCCATAATATCCGGGTGCGATTCACTGTTTGAACCCATTTCTAAGTTTATTGACTTCTTCCTTAAACCTTTCACATTAACAGTACAATCTTTTTTGAGAGACACCTCAGATTTTCTGTGTAAATTACAACAATTACCATTTACCGAGGGCCAGGACTTACTAGTAAGTATGGATATAGTCTCACTATATACCCAAATTCCCCAAGACCAGGCCTTGGAAGTAGTTGAAATCTTCTTGGACAAAAGAGACCGTCCAATGAGAGTTCCTACGGACTTCATTTTGGAATTGGCGAGAATGGCTCTAACAAAAAACTATTTTAAATTCCACGACGACTTCTTTCTCCAAATTAAGGGAGTAGCCATGGGCTGTCCCTTTGCCCCGGAGCTGGCTATACTCTTTATGAGTGTATATGAGGACAGATACGTACACAATAACAACCCCTTCTCACAATGGATAGGGGGCTGGGTTCGTTTCATAGACGACATTTTTTTCACATGGTCCGGAACAGTGGAACAATTAACAGACTTCCATGGATGGCTCAACAGCCGCACAAGGGATATTAAATTCAGTATCCAGTCATCACCCACAAGACTTTCCTTTTTAGATGTGGAAGTTTATTGCACAGATGGACAGTTGGTGACTACCCTCTTCAGAAAAGAGACTGACCGCAACAAATCCTTGCATTTCTCTAGCAACCACCCACGCAGTTTGAAAGAAAATTTACCAATAGGCCAATTTCTCCGTATACGTCGAAATTGTTCATTCAAAGACGAGTATATGTACCACGCAAACTTGCTCATGGAGAGACTTTTAGACCGGGGATATCCATCTAAACTGGTCAAACAAGCAATCAAACGCGCGTGGTGGACACCACGAGAAGAACTCTTGAGAAAGAAAGAAAAGAAAAAACTCGAACGGACAGTTTGTGTTACTACCTTTGGGGCATCATCTAACTTTCTTAAGAAGGTCATCAACCAGAACTGGCATCTAATAAAGGACATTGACATACAGTTGAACGCCAAACCACTCTTTGCCTTCAAAAAAGATAAGAGCATTGCGAACCAAGTCGTCAGGGCTGCAGTCCCTGTCAAGAAGACCCCCACAATACGTGAATTTGTCAATTTACCTCCAGTTACAGGCCACAAGAAGTGTGGAACATGCATGTGTTGTAACTCCACGATTGAGGGGAATGTATTCCAATATGAAGGAATCTCATGGAAACACAACACCTTTACGAACTGCAAATCAAAAAACTTGATCTATGCCATTCTATGTCCATGCCCCAAATTGTACATAGGGAAAACGAATCAGGAAATCAGACAGAGAATCTCTCAACATAAATCAAGAATAAAGAAAAAAATCACCTCAGCACCTCTTGTACAACATTGGATTGACGAGTCACACGGAGACCTGGACTTCAGATGGACCGTCATTTCGAAATTAGAGCGTGACCAGAGGGGCGGAGATTTAGAGGCCAAACTAAAACAAAGAGAAGCAATGCTGATCCTAAAATTCAATTCGGCCACTCAGGGCTTGAACGAAATGTCGGAACTTTACAACTTATAAACAGAGTGGTAGGCTTTTCTCTCTCTCTCCCCATTAAACATCCACTGTGGTAAGAATCAATGGACCCATTAGTCAACAATGATACTCTCCACCATCATCAATTCGATCTATAATGCACTCATATTGGTTGCCAAGCAACAACTAACAACAACCCCCAGACATTTGGAATCGGCATATTCCACCGCAACAAACGGACTATAACATGCTTTTGCACACTCCCAACATTTTAATCAGCACAACCTGTCCGACTCTGTTGCCAAGCAACAGCCAACAATAACCCTTTTGACCTATGGAATTGGCACGATCCACCAAAAAAACGGACTAAAAGATGCTCTTTCCGACTTCATAACAAATCCAGCAATCAAAAAAACTACGCTCCCCAGAAGCCTTAGCAGCAAGTTCAAATCACTTATACTACCGGGTCAACCGGTACCAACACAAACGCGCCTCACTGCTGAACGGAGCCGCGTATGGAGGAGACTTGACAAAGGATTACCGGTAAGAATTCCCGAGCGTCAACCCATCGGTGCACTTATGATTACCGCCTGATGAAATCCGCCCTTCGAACACGAGCATAGACATGCCATGCAATTTCAGAACGTAGCTGGACCCAAGGCAATTTTAATTCTTCCCAACCGAATATAAATGAATGACACCAAACGCTCACAAACTCCATTGATTCACAGACCCGGCACCTAAAAACAGCGCTAGAGGTGTTTAATCAAATACAAGAGCTCGATTACATCCGTCCCACCAAACCCGGTTTTTTTAACATGAGCACAACCGAGACATGTTTACCACTGAGCTCATGATTGCCAAAGTCAATAGGACATTTCCCTTTTCTTCACTACAGGATTGTTTGAAGAAATCGATAGCATATTGACCACGCGGTCACACCGCCTATTCATGTAAGTACCCTGATTAATGACCGACACCAATGTGCCTGCGTTACTGGCCAACCAATACTAATTATGCCCATTGAATTCTTAATATTACAGCTACACGAGTAGCCACTCTGTTGAGAGACCGACCACTGAACCATAAACACAGGTATGATCTAAGAGAGTGTGTGTGACTGACAGAAGTTGAGTGTTCTGAGGATGACTGACAGAATGTTTTTTATTTTACTTCTGTAGATTGAGTCTTCACGGTCCTGATGAGAATCCCTGGCACATAAGGGATTCGAAACGCGTCGACCCCTGTTCTCTTCACCTCCGTTTTCTCAAATAGACCAATCTCCCCAGGATTATAACTTGAAAACTGAATTATCAGATGGTCTAGTATATGAAAACATGCGTAAACAAATCTGGTACTAATCACTAGTACCCGCACCTGTTCTCCAAAAAACTTCATCCAATACAGGGCGTGTACACTAGTTTCTGAACAGGTTCATTTGTTAATGTGTTGTCAATTTGTCCAGTCTTGTATATTCATGTCTCTAAGTGCACTTAATGTTGTCCCTTGAATGTCTATTGTGTCCACTGAATGTTTTTTGCAAAGTGATATACATCATATTTGAGTTGTGACAATCTTTGATATATATTGTTTGTTTTTGTATATACCTTTCAAGTCTCTATTTTTGTGATATAATTCTTGTTGAAAAATAAGGTCCAACAAAAATATAAAAAACATAAGGAATAATAATCAAATAATAAAAAGAAATATTCATAAAAAATCAGACTAAAAGATTGGTCTTTTATAATTGAGGATTGTTACTCAATTAGAAGAAATCATTGAATTGAAGTGCAGTACTGGCATTTTCTTGTTGACTCTGGTATTTGATATGGCAGGCATCTAATGGCAAGAAGGGGAGGAGCACTTTGCAGTTGAAGCATCTC
>NW_028246538.1:0-31141 GCF_964263255.1 Lissotriton vulgaris | reverse complement strand
AAACCCTATTTCTCTTGCAATGCATATGGGTCTTCTGCGTAAGACCAAGGAATTGTTATTTTCTGGTTTCCCCTACGCGTTTCCCCTCTGCTTCTTTTCTTTTTCTCTTTCTCTCGCTCTCTCGCATCTATCTTCCTCCTACCCTCGCTCTCCTCTCCCCGTTTACCCCCTCTTTGTTTTCCCTAGGGAGTATGATGTGTTATAATCTCCCTACTTAGTACACGCCATTTCCCCCCACTCCCAGGTTGCCCCTTGGTGTAACCGTAGAACCTTCAGGTGAAGGCAGCTGTAGAATGTTGGGGCTTTGTGAGACAACTTGGGCACTGGCAAGCAGAGGGTACAGCTTTTCTGTTACTTCAAATAAAGAAGTTATTTCCTACCTCAAGCGTGTATCTTTACTACACTCTTCTCTTGTTCAAATGTACACACTTTCATGAAACAAGTATGGTCCCAAATTAATCTAATTTTCGGAACTAAATTTCCTTTCTCTTTCACTCATATATTCTTAGGAATTCTCTCACCTATTTGGAAAACAGTTAATTCTACGGTCAAAATTATTGACTTAGTTACTAGCGGTTGCTTTTCAGCAGATTACTATTAACTGGGAAGCCTTCACTAAAGTATCTTATACGGCATGATGGTAAGTGGTGTGCCATAATCACAGGCTATTTATGAAGAGCCAGGATGCACACCTCATGTTCATATTTTTATCAATCTTAATGTATTTTTTTCAGTATGTACAAGGATAGCGTGCAGATTGCTATAGCGCCATGCCCCATGGCACTCAGGTACTAATATCACATGAGTGGGCCGTGGTCACGTCCCAAGCAAATGCACAGCATATTGTGCCATTATGGTCTTCATGTATCTGAATCAAATTATTTAGTATTTACTCAATGTTATCATTCTTATCACAGTTTTTGTCCCATTGTTCCACATTTTAAAACGAGTACACACGTTGGGTATACATTGCATATTTTCAAGTTTCTAGTGTCCAAATGTGTCAAAGACTTTCCATAAGAACACGACTAAGGCATGGGTTCCTTTCAGGCAGCATTTTATTCAAAAACAAATGACCCAATGCATTTCGGGCATAGCGCCCTTCTTAGGGGGTCGCTGTGAAAGATCATAAGAAAACGTAATTACCATCTGCAGATTGCATAAAGATTTAACAATCATCATCGCCCTATCCTGTCCGATTATATTCTCTTATATGCTCTCAACAAAAATTAACATCATGTCTGCACGTATTAACACACACTAAATTACGAAGAAATGCTATTTGCTGTGAACCATATTTCTACCCTTTCCTTGTATACTCATTCCTTCCGCAACTTTTCTCTTACTTATTTGTCTAAAAACACGCTCCAAATTGAACATTTAGGAATCATATGGATTTCACCCTCCTCTTCATCCTAGAGGTGTACAAGCGGTATTCTGCCTTTCACTCTCATCTGGTCTCTCCCGTTATCGTTCTACTTTATCTACCCATCTCCTTTCACCCTGTAACCTTACACTCCCATGCTTTAAAGCGTTTCAACTGCCCGCTCACGGTGCTAATTCACTTCCGATTTCCATCCCATTCCATCCCATTCCACAAAGCTCTGGGATGCCCTATCTCCCCAATGCTGCGTCAAGCCGTAAATCTGCTTCAAGCAGGCGCAAGGTTTGAGTCACACATCATTGTCCTAAAAGTGACTGATTGAAATCTTGTAGATTTCCCTCAGCCACTTTTAGGATGTGTTCCTGCGCAGGAACGCCCTCCCTTGCGCCGGAACACTCCCTGATGGCGCAGGGCTTTACAACGTGATGCATCTCCCATATGCGTCACGTTGTTAATATGCGCCGCACCATGGCACCTCTTTTGTTCTGCCGCTGCGTCACAAAAGTCACGCAACAATGGAGCAAAAGAGCGCAAGGGGCTTGTAAATCTGCCCCTACAGTCTCTAGTCCAGTCCTTCCTTTGTACACCTGGCAATAAGAAGAAATAGTGGTGGTGGATTGATAATTTGAGTATTTTAATGACTGGTTAATGTAGTAGGAAACTTTTTAGTGTTGTCGCTAATCTGCAATCACAATGGACTCTGTCTGTCACTTCGCGTGCTGCGGCCTGCTGCCTGCCAGTCCTAGGCGAACCTTTTTAGTAGTTTGTTTAGTGAGTTACATAACTTTCCAAGTCAACGGTCCGCAAATCAAGCAATACTAATATCGTAGTAGACCACATGAGATAGGTCACTATATCCAGTGGAATAGTTGTCTATTTGCTATTTCGCCAAAATATTTTGTTATTGTTCTTTTGAAATGTTTGATTTGGTTGACAAATATCATCCATGTTTTCTGGTTTTTCTTTCTTTCATGTTGTAGATCAGCTCCCCCCAGGGGCAAGAGGGCATTGGAGGAGGCTGCTGCTGCTGCTGAACAAGGCCAGGATCGGGCAGGCGAGGGCTCCTTTGCTGGCCCCGGTAAGTTAATTTTAATATAGTATATAGTACCTATTTTTTCCTAGCATTCCTCATTCGATTTTTTTCTAAATCGTCTTTGATCTTCTTGTAGACTGTATCTAAATTCTTATCCTGCCTCGACTATGGCTCCCTGTGGTATTACTAGATTATTCTTATTAGTCTGTCTGTGTAGCTAACTAAGATTGCACATTTGGCAAAAGGTGTAAAACGAAACTCCCATTCTAGTCAGCAATAGCTCTATGCACTGAGTGCAGTCCTCTGGGATTGTCTATGTCTTTTCAAGTCTTCTAAATGTTTATGCTTTGACAATTACCAACAATAAAAAGGTGAATGACCACCAAGAAAGAATAAGATACTACTTTACTTTTGGTTTGGATAGGAGGACAATACATACTACTACTGTTGCAGGGACAAATCTGCACAAACAGAACTATGGACACTAAATAGTGCATTGTTTATCAATTATAATAGGTGCAGGTAGACTTTCCACATACCTCAGTGATATCAGACTTTGAAGAACCCCCAATCTCCTTACTGGCTAGATAGTGTTGCAGAGTCATTTAGCTCCCGAATTCATCGATGATTGATCCCCAATGATGATTATCCAACGCAGGACAAGAGTACGGAGTCAGAGTCCAGAAGTGTCAGAGGCACGGACTCATGCTTGCAAATAGCAAAACCTTTTGCTCATTCACTCATGACCAAAAACCACAGAGTCTATTTAAGTTTTAAAGCTTTATTAAAAGTAAAAATATTTATTAAAATCAAGCTTGTCATAAAACAAAACAAAACGGTTGATTAAAAATGGAAAAGTGCTTATAGTCATTTTTTATTTCACACATTTATTGTGGACGAGCCAAGCCCTCACCTTTTTTGAACTTTCATTTTTCTTTTTGGTGCTGAATCATTGGTCCCTTCGTCCTAATGATTTGTTCTTAGAAGTGAAGCTTCTGTCTGTTATGAGAAAAATGGTGCGTGTTAAAAAGCAAGCATTCATCAGTTGTGCCAAAAAGTACAGCAAGACAACACCCTTCCCTGGAAAAAGGGACATTTTTACTTTAGAGTAGACAGTCACGAATTATTAGATTGGTTTCTGTATTCACATTTCTTCATTCCTAGACAAAATACTAGTGAGTGGTGTATGTCTATGACATCTAACATTCTTAAATGTACTTTGTAGGTGGAACATCTGGTGCTGGGCCCAGCACGGAGGTGGAGGAGGAAAGCTCTTGGGAGGAGGCGGTGCAAGTGCCGGACCAAACTGCTGTGCGGGTTGCCACGGTAGTGGCGGGCAGTGGTAAGCTCTTATATTCCTTACTTATTGAGATTGCAGACTGCATAGTGTGCTTCTCCCCGTGAGAAAACGTAAGGTTTGTCCAGATGAGAGACATGAAGAAGAATGATTGACATTTAGGGGCCTATTATGATGGCGGACGGACCTGAGTCCGTCCGCCACCATAGAGTAGGAGGGACCGTCCGCAGGGGCAGCAGCGGTCCCTCCGTGGTAATTAGGATGTGACCGCCACCCTGGCAGTCACATCCTGTATTTTTATCATTGCGGCGAGTGCTGCTTGAAGCAGCACCCGCCGCAATGATAAAAACGTAAGCTGTGCATTTGCATGCACAAAGCGGCAGGCACCGCGCGGTGCCTGCCGCTTTGTGCAGGCAAATGCAGGGGGGTACCATAGGTACCCCCCATGTGCACCCCCCACCCCCCCTTCACCTCTGGGGGCCCGCAACGTGCCCCCAAACAAAAATCCGTATGCCTTTGCACGTCGGAAATGCCGCTGTGTAAAGGCATGTTCCTCCAGACATCCAAATATGGCTGGCGGTGTCTGATAGACACCGCCAGCCATGTTAGTGCTTTTCCGCCACGGACGGGAAGCGACCGTGGCGGAAAAGCTGCGGACTGAAAAATTATCCCCCAGCCATACTAATCTGGCGGGGGGTCTTTTTCAGTCCGCTGCGGATTTCCCGCATCCTCCGGGCCGGCGGTGGATTCCGCCGGCCCGGAGGAAGCGGGAAATCCGCAATCCTAATCTGCCCCATAGTTTGAATGGATGGATGCCTGGATCATGGTACTATCTGACTCTTAGATAGCATATGTGTATCTGGAGAGAGTAGACGGTCACTGGATGAACTAAGTGTTACTTTGAAGAGCATGTAACACCTCACCCGCACGTCCGTCCCAGTGTAGGAAAGGCAAGGAAAAGAAGTTGTAATTTTGTCCGAATACTACCATGAATAGTAGCAGTAGTTTGTATTGCAAGCACAGCATATATCCGGCTATTACGATGGCCACTCACTACCTCTGTTAATAAGTTTAGTAGAAATCGGTCATTCATGTGTGGCTGTATCACTGTTCACTCAATAAAAAGCAAAGCACCTAAAGTCATCCCATATGTAAGCAAATGCATACCATGTGCAGTGATAGATAATCAGATTATTTATCTTCTTTATTTTCCTTTTCTAGTATTCATTGGCACTGTAGGGTGAAAGTTAAATTAATTAAGCAGTAGACCTTGTAACAGAGTATTCTCAGTGCCACCCGTAATAGAAAAGTAAGAGCATCACCACCTGCATGCACTGGACTGGTACAGTAACGCAAGTCTGTCTCACTCATCATGGCGGGCGTCTGTTTTTCTCGGGTGCATGTTGACTTTGCTGGCATTATGCCGGCTTGCAGAAGTTAACGTACCAATTTTGCTAAACAAGAGAGAAGAAGAAGAATAAGACTGGTGTACTGTCATAGTCGACTCTAATGGAGTGAGTCCATAGTGCTCTTAGAATTGATTCCTTAAACTCCCAGTAATGTTAGAGCAAAGGTGAAGAAGTGGGAGGTTAGATAGATACTGGCCACAATAGTTATGTACTGCACTTGCAAGTTGCTAGTTCTACTGTGACACAACTTTCTGCTGAATCGTTTTGTGTTAATCTTAAAGAGGATTGGTTACAGACTATGTCTTTCTTCCTTCATATAGATGCTCCTTCCAAACCAACCCGGAAGGAGCTGGCTAGACGGGCCCGGCAATGGAGGCTGGAGGCCACTGTCGCTGAATATCGGCGGCTGGTGGCCCAGGAGGAGGGGGGCACGCAGTCTACAACAACATCTACCAGCACAGCTGCATCCTTCTCCGCGGTCCCTGGGTCACCCAGTCAGCGCAGCAGGTCTCCAGCAGTATGGAGCCGGTGTACCGCTGCCGCAGCCACCCGCCACCGCAGAGCAGCAAAGAAATCAGCTGCCCCCACAGCAGTTGTAAAAAACGGATGCACCGCCTTTCCCTGAGGGTTTCCTGCCTCGAGTAGGAGCTGCTCAACACGAAAACCCTGCTCGAGACCCTCCACAAGGAGCATTCCGAGTCCGACCTGGCCCGGAAAGTCAACAGCAGCAGCCAGCAATAGGAGGAGACTGTCCCTTGCCCCTTTTTTAAAGACTTCTGGGGGGTGGGAATTGGGAGTTGGGTTTTTTCACTTTTTTGGACTTTTCACGGACATTCCTTGGGGTTAGGGAGTGGGGGTGGGTTGGGTCTTGTGGGAGATTATTTTTGTCAGGGATATAAATATACTTTAAACTTTATCTTAGCATATGTGTTTTTTTTACTGCTTTTGAGGCTGGTGGGTGGGGGTTTAACAGTAACTTTGTTTTCGTGAAACTTAAGTGGCATCTTGATTCAAGTTGTGTAATTAATTGCCCAAATGTTTTCAAAACTAAGCGCCTCTCACAGAGTAAGTGAATTCAATAGTCCTAGGACTTTACTAGTACTAGCGTCAGTCTCTCGTCTCTCCTAATACTCCATTATACTTCCTCCCCCCAAACGCTTATCTTACCTGTAATTTGTGTTTGGAAATAGGGCTAGGCACAGGGCTGGCTGCACGGCAAATGGCGATTAAGGTTGGCAATCCTGGGCGGATGAAATGTCATCATTGGGTTGGTACTAGTGGTGTTACACAGTGGCAGTTGCAGCATCTGAAAAAAAAGAAAATGAAACCTTGTTTGTCCTTACCGTAGCATTAGAACGGTACGATAGAGAATATAGCAGGTGGCAGTACACTAGAACAGTGCCACAATGTAGCCTAGCAAATGGTAAAGTATTGAAAGTATAACTAGTACTTGCGTTGAATTTCTTTGACATTGGCTACTACTACAAGAAATAGTACCGAAGGTGAAGGACACAGCAGCGTAATAATTTGCCACGTCTAGGAGGAGGATGTTCTAATCTTGATGACCTATCAAGTTGATGGTGCACATGAAAATCTGCTTTCATTTGCCAATAGTGACTGAGTGTCAAGCTGAGTAAGAATAGAATATATCCTCGGATTCCTTCACCAGCCTGTTGCTATGACCTTATCCTCCCCAGCAAGTGTGTGGAATTATTCTTGTCATTTAGTCACACATCAATCAAAACCACACAGCCCGGGGGAAGAGGGTTAGGGTTTGGAAAATGGATGGGAATGGGGGATTTTGGGACAGTTTTGTTGAGAGAAGAAAAAAAAAGCACAACATGGACAAACAATAATTGAAGATAAAGAAATCTTTGGGTACAAAGCTAACCATAAATCTTTTAAGTGACGTAAAGGAAGTGCATGCACTACTGCATGCATGGTTACTGAAAAGTAAGTAGCATTTTCGACAACCGTGAATGACAGAATGCGACAGTACAGGGCTGCAGCGTTTTCACTTGCCTATCTCTGCACTCAGAGAAACACTTCTTACATTAAATTAGGTTTAAAAATAGAAGAAGTAAAACCTATAGAATGGCTGTAGGGATGAATTTAGAAGCAGAGATCCAAGAAATGCAGAGTCACAATCATAGAAGTTCACAGCAATAACATTACTTTAAAGATAATTAGAAAAGAACGGATACTGTATCTGTATGTTGTTGTAGTTGTCCTGTTGAATTTGGTAAGTTGCATGCATCAAACCATTCCTCTTATTAGCGGGACTCCTCCATTCCAGCTGATGCTCCGTCCATCAATGTTGGTGACCAGAAGACACCCTGTCCACTGCCTGCCTGGCGGATGCTGAATTGCGGCTCGCTAATGTGAAGCCTGACTTCATCCTTTTTTTCCCATTGCACAGACTGAAACCCGGCCTGTAATTATTGATGGAAAAACAGGAAGTGATATTAGAACACCACTGACAAATAATTATAAGGTATGTACGCTGTGTAGTACAAAAAGTCACACTTTGAGTTTCCTAATAGACAGTACAATATTTTTGAAAGTTCGTACTCTGTCTGAGTCTCCTTTTGAAGGATAAATAAGTATGGGCAAATTAATTTAGCGGATCTTTCCCCTCAAGCTAGGTGTACTGTAAACTGTGTTTTAGAACAAAATTAGACCTTCCCAGCAGTGCTCCCACCCAGACCCTTACTAAAGCCAGTCGCAAAAATGTAGAAGACCCCCAATCAGATCTCAAAAAACGAGGCCTAGTAGAAAACTGGTGACAAAACGTACTTTGAAAGTAAAAGTAGGCCCAAATCCCCCCTTACCCACTGTGGATTGTATTCAAACCACTTGCAAGCAAGCAAAAGTATCCATACCCAGCATCGCTCCAAGACTCGCAAACCCCCCCACAAACAGCCCTCCGCCCAATACAAATACTGCTAACCCTAACGAGCTCTAAGTTAAGAATAGTGGCAAACGCTTTCTTTAACTATGCCAAATCCCCCCTTTCCCACCATGGATGTTCTTCAAATCACTTGCAACCAAAATTACACATTCCCACGAGTGCTCTAAGAGACCCCAGAACTCAGTTGCAAAAATCTAGAACACCCCGAAACACATGCAATCCTGCTGCTAGTGCTAACCCTAAGGAACCCTAAGTTACAAAAAATGCCACCATGGATTTTCTTCAAACCACTTGCAAACAAGATTACACATTCCCACGAGTGCTGTAAGACCCCAGAACCCAGTTGCAAAAATCTAGAACACCCCCAAACACATGGAATACTGCTGCTAGTGCTAACCCTAACGAACCCTAATTTACAAAAATTGCCACCATGGATTTTCTTCAAACCACTTGCAACCAAGATTACACATTCCCACGAGTGCTGTAAGACCCCAGAACCCAGTTGCAAACCTCTAGAGCACCCCCAAACACATGGAATACTGCTTCTAGTGCTAACCCTAACGAACCCTAAGTTACAAAAAATGCCAAAAGGCTTTTCAGCATGGATTTTGTCCAATCCACTTTTATCCGGTATTAGACCTTCCCAGCAATGCCCCAAGACCCGCCAACCCACCCGCAAAAAAGCACAACACCCCCAAACAGCCAAAAAGCAAAAATTGAAAATCTCATACTTACAATATTTTTCGGACTTCTTTCATTTCTGTCCAAACGCGCTGTGCAGCTAGGCCATAACTCCCGATTTCCACCATGGATTTCCTGAAAAGCAAATGCAATAAAAATTAGACTGTGCCAGCAGTGCTCCCAGACCCCAAAACCCACCCACAAACACCCGGAAACCCCCCCCCCCAAAGAGCACCTCAAAGACAAGCAAGTCAGCAAAAACGCAAAAACTGCGCCTCCGATTTGGTCCAAACCACTTTTATCCGGTATTAGACCTTCCCAGCAATGGCCCCAGAGCCGTCAACCCAGACGAAAACAAGTAGAAGACCCCCAAACAGCCAAAAAGCAAAAGTACAAAAATGGGGACAGTCATTTTCATGGCAATTTCCAAAATCACTCCGGGCGCGCTCTGCAGCTAGGCCCTAACTCCCCTCTGCCACCATGGATTTGCTTCAAACCTCTTGCAAACTAAAGTATCCATAGCCAGCAGTGCTCCCAGTGTCAGGATTCGAGTAATTGCGCCTGCAGGACTACAAATCCCATAATGATAAAATGTAACAGAGGCTATATATTGTGATGACCACTAGATGGCGCTGTAAATGATTACTCCTTGGAATCGTGTTTGAAGAGAGTTTGGTCGCGTTCCCGGTGTTGGGAGCTTGTTCCAGGATTTGGATTTGTAATTTGGCAAGACTGCTTGGCGAGGTCCTCTCGCATCTGCCAAGTCGAAAGGAGGGAAGGCTTTTCCTCCGTTTCTCTACCTGGTCGCGAGCGGCTGCCGCGCAGGGAGAGACGTGTGTCCCTGTTCCAAAAGTAGACGCCGGGTTGGTGTAACGGCGGCTGAGAAAAGGATTGTGTGCTTACAGCAAGGTTTCCCGGTCGCGAGCGGCTGCCGCGAGGGAAGAATTCCAGCGCCTGTGGGTTCGCTGCAAGGACGCTGATTTGTGTTGCCAATTATCCGGGAAGACTGGAGAGTGCTTCCTATCCCTGACAGTGCTGTGATTTATCGCAAGGGTATTCCGCGAGGCAATAGTATCTGGCACTGTAGTGTTTGGGTTGTTAGAAAAGGAAAGAATCGTGCAACCTGTTTTAATGAAATATCCGATTAAAGAGTGGATTGGTAATAAGCCTCGGATGCTGCTTTGAACAATCCCCACAACCGGGAACTGGTAAGCCTCGAACGAGGAAGAATTGCTTGGTTTATTTTTTGTTAGTATTCCATTATTAGTTGGGCCCAGCTAGGAATACTAAATTGAACTCTTTTGACCTGAACTGAACTGGAAGTGCTCTTGAAGTATAAAATCACGACTTTGAAATTCTTGCTTTTGGTTCTACGGCCGCATCACTACATATATTCAACTGGGTTACTGGAGAAAAACTATTTGCTAATCAAGGGAAGCATATATGGTATGTATGGGGAATGCTAGGCCTTTTGTGTTGTGCTGCTAACTGTTGAATCTTTATTGACAAGTGGTTTCTTCACAGGGAGTCCTCTGGTATAGAGAAGTATCTATGGTTTTAGAGGAAAGAGGTCCCCCTCCTGATATATTGGTATGTACCATTCTACTAGCGAGACTTGAATGAGAGTAGTTAGGATTGATGCGATAATCTTCTCTTTCTTGTCGTTTCAGCTATCCCATCCGTTCCAGACCCTTTCCTTACCTTCCCTGATTTATCCCTCGCTTGATTACCTTTACGCTCTGTGTTATATGTGCAGTCAGAGTGTGGGGAAATCAGGAGGTGGACCCCTTTTGGCATCACCCTGATCCTGAGGTTTTCGGAATCGTGACAGAATCATTTACCCAAGAAAATAGTAAAACCTCCCGGTCAGGGTGTGCTGAAAGATGACCACATTAGAAGACGTCATGCAGGCATTGGTTATAGTTCAGCAGGAGTTGGTGAATTCCCGGGCAGAAACTGCTGCTCTAAAGGAAAGGCTTGATAGGCAGGCTAGAAACCCTTTTGATGCTTCTGCAGGAGCACCGCAAATACAGGTTACAGTGCCCCCGCCGATACCCTTGGCTAGTCCTGAGAGATATGCAGGGGACCCTCTTAGGATCCAAACATTCTTGACTCAGATTACTTTGCATTTTTCGTGTAGGCCAGCGTCCTTCCCTACCAACCATTCCAGGGTGGCTTTTGCGATATCTTATATGACTGGGGAGGCGGCAGATTGGGCAGTCCCTTTGGTGCGAAAAGACGATCCTTTGTTGACGGACTGGAATGCCTTTCGAAGAGAGTTTGAGAGGGTGTTTGATAGAAGGGCTACCACCCTTAGTGCGGATCGTGACTTGTTGGGGTTGCGTCAAGGGAGAAAAGATTTGATAACTTATATGACAACTTTCAATCGCCTGGTGGGGGAAACGGCATGGCCTGAAGAAAAAAGAATGGCATTGTATTATCAGGGGTTGAACGAAGACATGAAAGATGTCCTGGCCCAAATCGATCCCCAGCCCACGAGTTGTTTAGCATTGATTAATCTGACCCTGCGTTTGGATCACCGTCTGTCTGAGAGGGGAGGTGAGCGGAAGAGAGGCGGGCGAACATGGAGTGGGTATGAGGTGGAGAGCGTTAATCAGAAGAGGGATTCAGGTCATGAGGCTATGGAAGTAGGAGCTGTACGGCCACCCTTAACCAAGGCAGAAAGAGAGAATAGACGTGCCCTCGGTCTATGCATGTATTGCGGAAAAAAGGGGCACTACGCGAGGGAATGTCCGTCAAAACCCCAAAAAAGAGGCTTGTTTTTTCCTCCCAAAAAGATGGTTGCAGTAGTTGCAGAAAACTCCTATGCGTTAGAGGAAGCCGAAGAGGGGACTGAGAGTAGGCCTACCTCTCCTAGGGAATGGAGGATTCCATCGCTGGGAGTAGTGGACAGAATGGAAGCAGTGTCACATGTGATATTGCCCATGTATCTGGGGTCAGGACAGAAAAAGGTATCGGTGAACACAATGGTGGATTCCGGGGCCACGGGAAATTTTATTGACTATGGGTTGGTACAGAAGCTAGGATTGAAGAAAGTTCCCACTCAAGCCCCAGAGTTGGTGTTGGCAGTGGATGGCACCCCTCTTAAGTCAGGTCCCATTGTAGAACATACCGAGGCGTTAGAGTTGACTCTTTGTGGACAGCCGTGGGATCATGTGGAATCCATTGTTCTGAACATGATTGAGGCCCCACAATACGAAATCATATTGGGGATGCCGTGGTTGTGGAAACACAATCCTTTGATGGATTGGAAGTTGAAAACTATCCAGTTCACTTCGGAGCTTTGTGTTGCCGAATGTTTACAGGATAATGAGAGATCACATACTCTATCTTTGGCCCAGAGCTACAGAGTAGCCACTGCAGCCGAGAAAGAGGTGACTCTGCCAAGAGAATACCATCAGTACCAGGCAGTGTTCAGTAAAGTGGAGGCCGAAAAGCTTCCACCTCATCGCGACTATGACTGTCGAATAGATTTGGTGGAAGGTTCCAAGATCCCTACGTGTAGAGTTTATGCGCTGTCTGATTCGGAGACGAAGTATTTGAAAGAGTATTTGGAACATCTGTGTTCTTTGGGGTTCATAAGACCATCACGTTCCCCAGCAGCCTCGCCTCTTTTCTTCATCTCTAAGGCCAACGGTGAGCTGCGCGCTTGCATAGACTTTAGACAGTTGAATAAGATCACGATTAAAAATCGTTACCCTCTTCCACTCATCCCTGTTCTGTTAGACCAGGTGAAGGAGGCCACCATATACACCCGGTTGGATCTTCGTGGGGCGTATCATCTGGTGCGAATTCAGGCCGGTGATGAGTGGAAGACGGCGTTCAAAACACGCTTTGGTCTATTCGAGTATCTCGTGATGCCGTTTGGGCTCTGTAACGCCCCTGCGGCGTTTCAGTTTTTTCTGAACGACATCATGAAGGAATACATCGATCAGTTTGTTGTCATCTATATTGATGATATTCTGATTTATTCCGATGATCCAGCTCAGCATGTTGGCCAGGTTGTCTTGATCCTCCAGAAGTTACAGGAACACTGCTTATACTGTAAATTGAGTAAGTGTGAGTTTGGAGTGACTGAAGTGGAGTTTCTGGGGGTGATCTTGAATCCTCAAGGGTTTAGGATGGCTGATCGAAAAGTGAAGGCAGTACAAGAATGGCCTGTTCCTAGGAGTGTGAAGGATGTACAGTGCTTCCTAGGCTTCTCCAATTATTATCGGAGATTCATAGCCCATTTTTCACAGCTAGCCTCTCCAGTAACCCGGTTGTTAAGGAAGGGTGTTACCTTCTGTTGGACTTTGGAGGCCGGAGAGGCTTTTGAGCAGATGAAAAAGGCTTTCTGTTCTGCCCCTATCCAGCGACATCCTCAATCTGATGTTCCCTTCGTTGTAGAAGCTGATGCCTCGGACATTGCTATTGGAGCGGTGCTCTCACAAAGAGATAAAACCACAGGTCAACTACACCCTGTTGCCTTTTTGTCCAAAAAGCTGAATCCTGCGGAGGTGAATTACACAGTGGCAGAAAAAGAACTGTTGGCAGTAAAAAGGGCTTTTGAGGAGTGGAGGCCTTATTTGTGGGGGGGTCAACATCCTGTTACTGTGTTCTCTGATCACCGCAACCTGCAATTTATGAAGACTGCTAGGCACCTGTCACAACGTCAAATGCGGTGGATGTTATTCTTCGCAGAATACGACTTTACAATCACCTTTCGTCCTGGGGCTGATAATCGAAAGGCAGACTCCTTGTCCCGCCAATTGGATCCCGGAGCATCACCAAAGGGTGAACAGTTGTCGATTCTACCACCGGAGAGAGTGGTGTGTGCCACTACTGTGGAGACGTTCCTGGAAGCAGTACGTAAACAACGTTCCGCAGCACAGTGGCAGGTTTGGGCGGGTAAAGAAAAACACCGAACACTGAAACATGGACTACCAATGCGAAACAATGCTCTGTTTCTTCCCTCACATGAATTACGTCTAATGGCCTTCAACTGGTGTCATAACGCCATGGTGGCGGGTCATCCGGGACACACGAAAACAATACAGGCGATACAAAGACACTTCTGGTGGGAAGGAATGGTGACCGATGTAAAGTCCTGGATTGAGCAGTGTGAAATCTGTGCAAGAGCCAAAAGTGAACAGACCAGGAGTAAGGGGTTGTTGATGCCTCTTCCTACCCCCTCTAGACCTTGGCAGACGATAAGCCTGGATTTCGTGTTGGGACTACCAATGGACAAGGGATGCGACGCCATTTTGGTAGTGGTAGATAGCCTGACCAAGATGGGACATTTTATCCCCTGTCGCAATCTTCCTACGGCTGCCCAAACCGCGCAGTTGCTGTTGACTGAGGTGGTACGGTTGCATGGAATACCTAAAGTCATCGTCTCGGATCGTGGACCGCAGTTTGTCGCCAGGTTCTGGCATACCTGGTGTAAGGCGCTACAGGTAACGGATGCATTGTCTACGAGCTTTCATCCCCAGTCGGATGGTCAAACCGAGAGACTTAACCAAACGCTTAAGAAATACTTGCGGTGCTACGCCGAAGAGGCTAAGGATTCCTGGGTCTCTTTGTTATGGTTGGCCGAACTGTCCTATAACAACGCTTGGCATAGTTCTACGGGGGAATCTCCTTTTCGGGCCAATACAGGTTACCATGCGGATCTCTTGCCAATAACTATCCCTAGCGAGGTGCATAACCATCCCACTGTTGCTTCTAGGATGAAGGCTTTGCTGAAGATCCATAGACGGGTACAACTGCACCTGGAAAGGGCAAAAACCACGTATAAGAAATGGGAAGATCGTCGCCGTCAGAAGGGTCCTGAATACCAAGTGGGGGATAAGGTGTGGCTGTCGACCAAAAACATTCGTTTTCGCTACCGCAGTATCTTCCATCCTAGGTTCATTGGACCTTATGAAGTGCTGCGGGTAGTGAATCCTGTAGCCTACAAACTGAAGTTGCCAGCATCCTTACGGATCCATCCGGTTTTCCATTGCAGTCTGTTGAAGCCCGCGAGAACGGGGAGGCGGCAAGCGGTCCCTCCAGTGATGAGAGATGGCCAGTTGGAATATGAGGTGCGTAGAATAGTGGATTCTAAATACCAACGAGGGAAGCTGTGGTATCTCATATCCTGGAAAGGATACGACTCAGAGGATGACTCCTGGGAACCCTGTAATGAAGTACATGCCCCTCTGGCAGTTCGACGGTTCTATGCCCAGAATCCGGGGAAGCCTGGTGCTAGAAGGCGCCGTTGAGGAGGGCATACTGTCAGGATTCGAGTAATTGCGCCTGCAGGACTACAAATCCCATAATGATAAAATGTAACAGAGGCTATATATTGTGATGACCACTAGATGGCGCTGTAAATGATTACTCCTTGGAATCGTGTTTGAAGAGAGTTTGGTCGCGTTCCCGGTGTTGGGAGCTTGTTCCAGGATTTGGATTTGTAATTTGGCAAGACTGCTTGGCGAGGTCCTCTCGCATCTGCCAAGTCGAAAGGAGGGAAGGCTTTTCCTCCGTTTCTCTACCTGGTCGCGAGCGGCTGCCGCGCAGGGAGAGACGTGTGTCCCTGTTCCAAAAGTAGACGCCGGGTTGGTGTAACGGCGGCTGAGAAAAGGATTGTGTGCTTACAGCAAGGTTTCCCGGTCGCGAGCGGCTGCCGCGAGGGAAGAATTCCAGCGCCTGTGGGTTCGCTGCAAGGACGCTGATTTGTGTTGCCAATTATCCGGGAAGACTGGAGAGTGCTTCCTATCCCTGACAGTGCTGTGATTTATCGCAAGGGTATTCCGCGAGGCAATAGTATCTGGCACTGTAGTGTTTGGGTTGTTAGAAAAGGAAAGAATCGTGCAACCTGTTTTAATGAAATATCCGATTAAAGAGTGGATTGGTAATAAGCCTCGGATGCTGCTTTGAACAATCCCCACAACCGGGAACTGGTAAGCCTCGAACGAGGAAGAATTGCTTGGTTTATTTTTTGTTAGTATTCCATTATTAGTTGGGCCCAGCTAGGAATACTAAATTGAACTCTTTTGACCTGAACTGAACTGGAAGTGCTCTTGAAGTATAAAATCACGACTTTGAAATTCTTGCTTTTGGTTCTACGGCCGCATCACTACATATATTCAACTGGGTTACTGGAGAAAAACTATTTGCTAATCAAGGGAAGCATATATGGTATGTATGGGGAATGCTAGGCCTTTTGTGTTGTGCTGCTAACTGTTGAATCTTTATTGACAAGTGGTTTCTTCACAGGGAGTCCTCTGGTATAGAGAAGTATCTATGGTTTTAGAGGAAAGAGGTCCCCCTCCTGATATATTGGTATGTACCATTCTACTAGCGAGACTTGAATGAGAGTAGTTAGGATTGATGCGATAATCTTCTCTTTCTTGTCGTTTCAGCTATCCCATCCGTTCCAGACCCTTTCCTTACCTTCCCTGATTTATCCCTCGCTTGATTACCTTTACGCTCTGTGTTATATGTGCAGTCAGAGTGTGGGGAAATCAGGAGGTGGACCCCTTTTGGCATCACCCTGATCCTGAGGTTTTCGGAATCGTGACACCCAGACCCCGAAACCCACCAACAAAAACCAGGAAGCCCCCCCAAACAGGCCTCCGAAAACGCTACATTGAGCGAAATGTCAGAAAAATCTAAAAATAAATCAGCATGGATTTTGTCCCAACCACTTCTATCCGGTATTAGACCTTCCCAGGAATGGCCCCAGACCCTTCAACCCAGGCAAAAACAAGTAGAAGAACCCCAAACAGCCAAAAAGCAAAAGTACAAAAATGGGGACTTAGTCATTTTCAGGGCAATTTCCAAAATCACTCCGCGCGCGCTCTGCAGCTAGGCCCTAACTCCCCTCTGCCACCATGGATTTGCTTCAAACCTCTTGCAATCAAAAGTATCCATACCCAGCAGTGCCATGGATTTGCTTCAAACCTCTTGCAATCAAAATTATCCATACCCAGCAGTGCTCCCAGACCCCGAAACCCACCCACAAACACCAGGAAGCCCCCCAAACAGACCCCAGAAAACATGATAGTGAACAAAAAGGCAAAAACGTTTTCGTCTGATTTTGTCCAAACCAGTTTTATCCGGTATTAGACCTTCCCAGCAATGCCCCAAGACCCGCCAACTCACCCTCAAAGAAGTAGAACTCCCCCACAAGTGCAGAGTCTTTCTTCATTGGGCGTCATCCAGCCCTCTGCTTTGAGGGAAATAGGAGTCTGGAGGAGGAGGATAGAGGAGCATGTTCTTGTGAACATGTGAACCTGAGGAATGCAGACTGCGGCACCTTCAAATGAATAAGCAAATAAGTGAAGACCGTGCTGCTGATGGGCTTGTTTTTGTGATTAGGTGATTAAAGTTTCAATTATATTAACTGTGCAAAACAATGAAAGACAGACACACAGGAATAAAAGTGAATAAGGATGAAAAAGAAAGTTATTGATTCATTGGCTCATTTTCAGGGCTCGGTGTCAGGGAATAAGAGTTCGTCATCATACTCTGCGAATTCAGGCGGGAGTAGGTCACCTAACAGAGAAGCAATTCCCTTATCTAAGTTGCTGTCCTCCTCATCTTATTCCGGCGTGTATTCTCGTACTTTGTAATCTGGTGGTATGAGGTGCTGATTCATCTTGATCATTGTTAACCTCTCCACATTTTTGGGCGAGAGGCGGGTCCTTTTGCAAGTTACAATGCCACCAGCAGCACTGAAAACACATTCAGAAGACACGCTTGCGAGTGGGCAAAACAAGTAGTTTATAGCCAGGTTGGAGATCTCTGGCCACAATTCTTTTTTCCCATGCCAATGGGTCAGCATTAACATAGACCTCTGTTGAGTCATTCAGATAGTCCTGCACCATCGACTCAAGGTTCTCCATGGTTCCTCCACTTTGCTTACTTTTTGCTGGGACCTTTTGAGAAGCAAACCCAAGCTTATTTAGCCAATCCTCTTCTTCACCCAATGTTACTGTTGTGTCTGGTGCAGATTATCCGGTTGCCGGTGTCTTTAACGGCTGAGAGGTCACTTCTGCCACAGCCACAGGGACAGAAGTGGAATCTTTTGCTTAGGGATGGCCTGCTGAGCTGATGTACTGCCTTTTCCTTCAATTTTCTGCTGTTCTCTTTCCAACCTCATGGCTGACAGAGCTAGCCAATGTTTGTACTTTGAAACTTCTGCGTCACCAAAAGGAAAGAATGCTCTGTCTGCCAGTGCCTTTTTGTAGCGTGGATCCAGAATAGTAGCACAAATGTAATGCTGTTCTGAGTGGATCATTTGAAGACGTTCATCGCCAAGTAGGCGCTGTAATAATTTCTCCGCCAAAACAAAAGCTCCTTGCTTTTCTTCATCTTTTTCAAACATAGAAAACACCGCCTTCAGTTGGTGCTCTAGCATGCGCAACAATGGGATAGCTTTTCCCAAATTACAGTCTTCCCTGCTGACTGCACGCGTGAAGACCTCAAAAGGACGAAGCATGTCTGTCAGTCTTTTAACTAGCTACCATTGCGCCGCATCTAGCCTCAGGTCCTTCAGAGCTGTACCCAGTGTTAAGAAATACTGATCGAGTACCATAAACTGCTCATACAGACGCTCAAGCATGTAGAAGGTTGAGTTCCAACGTGTTGGCACTCCCTGGATGAGTGCTTTCACTGGCATTCGACGTTCATGTAGCAGGCCCCTCAGATGCTTCCAGGCCTTAAAAGAATGGCTGAAATGGTTGCACATTCTTTGGCAGGTGGTCACTAACTCGCACACTGGACTTTCTTCACTCAAGAATTTTTTAACAACCAGGTTTATACAGTGCGCCAAACACGGCACTCTGAAATATTTACCCAGATCAATGGCCTTAACTACATTGGCGCCATTATCCGTGGAAACATAACCAATCTTGCGTTTTTTTGGGGACAGCCATTGAAAGACCTTTGTGTTACACTCCTTCAAAATGTTTTCTCCTGTATGACTTGTCTCCATGCCAAACATGGCTAGTGTTGCATGTTTCTGAGCAGCTTTAAAAACGTTGTCCGGGTCAACACCTGCGGTTAGCTTTGCTTTAACCCCTGAAAAAGAGACCCAGTGTGTAGTGATGCACATGTAATCAGTGCCTGCGCCACTGGTCCACATGTCTGTTGTCAGATGTATAGTGTGAACAGCACTCTTCTGCAAAGCTGCCCCAATCACCTCCAGCACATCTTCATGTAGTGCTGGAACCACAACTCTGGTAAAATAGAACCGGCTAGGAACCTTCCATTTAGGGCTGAGCGTTGCCACTAATTCTAGAAAACCAACCCCTTCCACAAAAGAAAAAGGGAGAAGGTCCAGAGCTAGCATTTTAGCCAGCTTACTGTTATACAGACGCGTCAGTGGGTGGTTGCGATCCAATGGCGCTTCTGAAAACAACATGGTTCTAATGGTGAGCTGGACCATTTTACGGGATGATGATGACTTCTTTGACCCAGTTACGCTCGATGATGAACTTTTTCGCATTGGTGTCTCACTCTCTCCCACACTCTTAGTGTGACTCATAGGGGGTGTGCTGCTGACAGTGGTACTGGGTGTATGTGAAGTGTTTGACGCTTCTTCCTCCTCATCATAATCAGATGAAACATCAACGTATACAGTTTGTTGACTTCCAATTCGGGCTCTCCTTTAGGTGCGCAAACCATTGGACAGTGTGCTGTCTCTCAAGATGACCTCTCTGGCCTCCGGTACCATAGTTGGTACGAAACTTACCACAACTAACTGCAAGCTTACAAATGCTACAAATGGCTATGTTTTCCTCTTTTGGGCAAACACTAAAGAAGTCCCAAACTGCGGACTTGAAATGTCTGTGGGGGCGGAGGAGGCAACGATTCTGGTGACGGTCATGCTGCTAATGCCAGATGAAGTGGAGGATGTGTGTTGCCGAACTTTACTACGTTGTGCACTTGCACCACCACTAATTGAGGTTGAGGTGGATGGAGGTCCCTTCTGGCGAGAAAGAAATATGGAAGCGATAGGTGGTGGTGTACTAGTTAACTTCAATGATGGTGATCCCGTTGCCTCCTCGTCGACAACATCACGCTCAGCAGCTTTTCGGGCTAGGGTCAAAATGTCTGTTTGCTGCATGCCCGCTGAGGCTGGAGTGACGTCTATGATGACTGACTGCGTCGTCGTCGTGAGAGTCTTCATCAGCAGGAGTATACGCCACTTCTTGTTCAGCGTCATCATCACACTCCATAACTATGAGACTTTCGGGGACCTTCCTTTTACGCTTAGCTACCTTTGTCAGATCATGGTGTGCCTCACTCTCAGACGGCAGTGGTGGTAGCAAAGTTTGATCCGTATCAGAAGAAGGTGGGTTTGAAGAAGATGTAGACACCATCCTTGATCTTTTCCTTGCTAGGGATGTGGAAGACAATGAATGATCAGGAGGAGTGGCTTCCTCAAATGATACCTCGGCTTGAATGTCAATTTCCTGATGTGCCCCTACTTCGGGAGGAACAAATATTGTGGGCACTTGTGCCCCTCCATGCACTTCTGCTTGCGCATCTCCTTGCGCTGCCTCTCCTTCCACATGTACTTGGGCTTGTACTTGCACATGTGGTTGTTGTTGCAGCTGTGGTTGTTCAACACTCGTCAGATGAGTTACAACAACCTGTGTTGATTGAGGGACATTGCTGCTACTTTCTTGCGATGAGCCAACATCACTGGTCGATGGTGATTGAACAAGTAGACTGGCTACCTCTGCAGCACTCAAGGGCTTCGACTTAAGTTGGCGTGGTGGTGGTGGCACTGAGTCAAATGGAGCGGGGGTTCTGCTCCCAGCTTGGTCCCCACCAGATCCCGCTGCTCCTGCAGGCGTACTTTTTTTTTATTCCCAAAAAATGTGGCGGGCGGCACACCAGTCTCCTTGGTAACTTGCTTCTTTTGTTCCTTACTGGCAACTTTCTTGCTAGAGGAGCTACGGGAACTTTTTTTGGGGCCATCTTCTGGCCAGACGTGACGTCGCGTGACTTTATGCTGCACACACACACCGCTGCAGGACTTCTTCCTGGCACTGGTGGTTCTCTTGAGTCTTGTGCACCTAAAAGCAATGGAAGACAGAGGAACATCAGTTCAGTTATACACCCCATAAAAATCAGCACAATCCCATGCCACCCATGCCCTCAATGATGTTTAAATTCAAGACACCCCACAGAAAGACTAGGCCCATGCACCAGTCACTAGCCCTGGGCAAAAGGCCCCAACAGCAGCCAAAAAAATCGAAAAACACAGAAAAATCAGCACCATCCAATGCCATCCATGCCCTCCATGATGTTTACATTAAAGAGACCCCACAGATAGACTCAGTCCCTGCACCACTCACTGGCCCTGGGCAAAAGGCCCCAACAGCAGCCAACGAAATCGAAAAACACAGAAGAATCAGCACAATCCCATGCCATCTATGCCCTCAACGATGTTTAAATTCAAGACACCCCACAGAAAGACTAGGCCCATGCACCACTCATTACCCCTGGGCATAATGGATGAAAGCTAGGCAAAATGGGTGCAGGCCTGAGAACACTGCCTGCATTCAAAATGGCCCCTTGCCCCCAGGCACATGGCCAGGGCCTGCCTGTACCAGCACTCAAAATGGCCCCCACCCACATGGCCAGCCCACATCAACACCCCAGAAAATCGAAAAACACAGAAAAATCAGCCCAATCCAATGCTATCCATGCCCTCCATGATTTTTACATTAAAGAGACCTTTTAGCGACGCAAAGGTAGCTGAGACGCCAAACTGCAAAAGAGGGGAACGAACTCACCACCTGGGTGGAACATAGCCGCCGTGACATCCTGCCCGCCTCCCGCCGCCCATTCGCTGTTTCCAGCTTGCGAGTGGTACCGCTGAGTGGAGCGCGAGGGCGGGAAACTCCCAGCAGCCCATGCGGGCACTGACACCGGGGGAGACCTTTTAGCGAAGCAAAGGTAGCTGAGACGCCAAACTGCAAAAGGGGGGAACAAACTCACCACCTGGGTGGAACATAGCCGCCGGGACATCCTGCCCGCCTCCCGCCGCCCACTTGCTGTTTCCAGCTTGCGAGTGGTGCCGCCGAGTGGAGCGCGAGGGCGGGAAACTACACTTTCCAGCAGCCCATGTGGGCACTGACACCGGGAAAGGCGCCAGGAGGCGCATATAAACAGCAACAGCACCTGCTGAGGGGGGAGACCGTTTAGCGAAGCAAAGGTAGCTGAGACGCCAAACTGCAAAAGGGGAGAACGAACTCACCACCTGGATGGAACATAGCTGCCGGGACATCCTGCCCGCCTCTCTCCGCCCACTCGCTGTTTCCAGCTTGCGAGTGGTGCCGCCGAGTGGAGCTCGAGGGCGGGGAAACTACACTTCCCAGCAGCCCATGCGGGCACTGACACCGGGAAAGGCGCCAGGAGGCGCATATAAACAGTGACAGCACCTGCTGAGGGGGAAGACCTTTTAGCAAAGCAAAGGTAGCTGAGACGCCAAACTGCAAAAGGGGAGAACGAACTCACCACCTGGGTGGAACATAGCCGCCGGGACATCCTGCCCGCCTCCCGCCGCCCACTCGCTGTTTCCAGCTTGCGAGTGGTGCCGTCGAGTGGAGCGCGAGGGCGGAAAACTACACTTCCCAGCAGCCCATGCGGGCACTGACACCGGGTAAGGCGCCAGAAGGCGCATATAAACAGCGACAGCACCTGCTGAGGGGGAAGACCTTTTAGCGAAGCAAAGGTAGCTGAGACGCCAAACTGCAAAAGGGGAGAACGAACACACCACCTGGGTGGAACATAGCCGCTGGGACATCCTGCCTGCCTCTCGCCGCCCACTCGCTGTTTCCAGCTTGCGAGTGGTGCCGCCGAGTGGAGCGCGAGGGCGGGAAACTACACTTCCCAGCAGCCCATGCGGGCACTGACACCGGGAAAGGCGCCAGGAGGCGCATATAAACAGCGACAGCACCTGCTGAGGGGGGAGACCTTTTAGCGAAGCAAAGGTAGCTGAGACGCCAAACTGCAAAAGGGGAGAACGAACTCACCACCTGGGTGGAACATAGCAGCCTGGACATCCTGCCCGCATCCCGCCGCCCACACGCTGTTTCCAGCTTGCGAGTGGTGCCGCCGAGTGGAGCGCGAGGGCGGGAAACTACACTTCCCAGCAGCCCATGCTGGCACTGACACCGGGAAAGGCGCCAGGAGGCGCATATAAACAGCGACAGCACCTGCTGAGGGGGAAGACCTTTTAGCGAAGCAAAGGTAGCTGAGACGCCAAACTGCAAAAGGGGAGAACGAACACACCACCTGGGTGGAACATAGCCGCTGGGACATCCTGCCTGCCTCTCGCCGCCCACTCGCTGTTTCCAGCTTGCGAGTGGTGCCGCCGAGTGGAGCGCGAGGGCGGGAAACTACACTTCCCAGCAGCCCATGCGGGCACTGACACCGGGAAAGGCGCCAGGAGGCGCATATAAACAGCGACAGCACCTGCTGAGGGGGGAGACCTTTTAGCGAAGCAAAGGTAGCTGAGACGCCAAACTGCAAAAGGGGAGAACGAACTCACCACCTGGGTGGAACATAGCAGCCTGGACATCCTGCCCGCATCCCGCCGCCCACACGCTGTTTCCAGCTTGCGAGTGGTGCCGCCGAGTGGAGCGCGAGGGCGGGAAACTACACTTCCCAGCAGCCCATGCTGGCACTGACACCGGGAAAGGCGCCAGGAGGCGCATATAAACAGCGACAGCGACAGCACCTGCTGTGGGGGGAGACCTTTTAGCGAAGCAAAGGTAGCTGAGACGCCAAACTGCAAAAGGGGAGAACGAACTCACCACCTGGGTGGAACATAGCCGCCGGGACATCCTACCCGCCTCCCGCCGCCCACTCGCTGTTTCAAGCTTGCGAGTGGTGCCGCCGAGTGGAGCGCAAGGGCGGGAAACGACACTTCCCAGCAGCCCATTTGGGCACTGACACCAGGAAAGGCGCCAGGAGGCGCTTATAAACAGCGACAGCACCGCATCGCGGGACGCCGGGCGAAGCCCGGGTAAGGGGGGGCCCTCTGTGGCCCTCAGAGGCCTGAAGAGACTGGACTGGGCCATAGCTCTTGGCTGAAAAGCGACTGTTATTCATCAGAACTGTAAGCCCCCATTAGTTACATCTATGCCCCTATGGTGGCTTTGCATGGGCCCTTATAGGTGTTTATTACTAACGCTGTAGGGTATTGAAAGTGGGACCTTTCTTTGCCGGTTTTTAGATTAACCACTTCCAGTATTTGGTATAGCCTATGGAATGCCGGGAAACTAGAAGTATGGCTGCGGCGGGTGCTAGGAAAAAACTGACTGGAACTCTTGACAATTTTATCGTCCGCGCTAACTCCTTAATAGACCAAGGAATCGTATTGATGGAAAGAAGGGTTTCCCAAGAACTAGTAGCAGCAAAAAGGTCATCCTTGGGCCATATTTGTTCTGTGCGTACCCCCAACACCTCCTTAAGCATTACTAACTCTGCACTGATCCATGCTGAGCGCCATAATGTCACCTGTAGCCAGTCAGCAACAGCACTGGACCTTACACCTCCTGACGCCCAGTCTCTGTCCCAAACCCAATCTAACTCTATCCCAACAGCCACTTTGTCTGACCCCAAAAACGATAACTCCACTATTCGAAAGAGGGGGAAGCGGGAGGGGGCTATCCCTAAATGTAGGCAGCCCAAGACCATTATCCCCAACACCAAGAATGCCAGTGGAGTAAAACTCTGAAGTACTGGCATGCCCACTAGTGAGAGAGACAGCATAGAAGAGGTACGGGAACTTAATAGAGTACCCAATGGGGGTAACACTGGGATAGAAGAGACCCGACCCGAGGCCTTACGATTCCCATTGAGTATACTCGATGACACCATTCTGGATAACACTATGGCTGTTATCCTTGAAGATAGCCCTACAGTTGACAGGTCGGGAGCCGATAGACTAGGAGGCACAGCTGGTGGGGATGAGCCCTTAGCTCACGCCCTGACTAATATTATTAAAACCCTACTTGCTCCCTTAGAAGCTAGGCTTCATGGAATAGAAAAACTGCTTCAGGAATTACATAAGGACCTAAGACCCCAGGCAACACACCGTGTTAATAGGGCAACCAATGCAATTGCCCCAGCTAGTAACCCCCAACAAGTTAACAAACGACCAGCAGTAGCAAAGAATAACACATCTAAGACTCCACTGCCGACCTGCCCCAATCCTGAGCCAAAAAAGGGGGTGTCCAGCCCCACGCATTAGCTGAGCCCACTAACCAAACTAAGATGAATAGTCACGCTACCCCCACTCCAAAAACGGATTCAACCCATCCTGCTAAGAGCCAGAAGCGTCGAAATATCAATTTACCACCAGACGCCTGTCGCTATGTAATTGTTTTGACAGGGGTACTGGAATTGGCCCCGACATCTTTAGAACCTTTCTGGGCGCTTAAAAACAAGGTATGCCATTAGCTAGCTAACATTCACCCATTACCACCCAACACCTGTAGTAACATCTTGATGGTTGAGAGAGCTCCCTGGGTGGGCCCCAATAGGAAAGTACTGCAGGGGGATTGTGTTGTAGTGACTTTTGAGGATCCTCGTACTGTGGAGCATTTTTGCATGGGGAAACCTGGAACCAACGGTACTGCGATTGTGGCGAGACCATTGTCCTATATTTACATGCCCGGGGAGCAGCTCGATAATGGTTGGAGTTGGTTGAGGGACACCAACCATTCCTGGGGAGGGAGGAGGCATGAGGTGCATAGGGACTTGAACTGCCTCATCCCAGGTGGCGGGGGAGTAGAGGGATGGAATTTGATACAGCGTAGAGGAGGGTGGCTTAACCACGGCGGTAATCAGTGTAGCGATGAATGGTATGGCCCCCAGTTTATTCAACCCCCCATCCCTTATTACATTCGGTACAGCGCACTGGAGGCTGTCGATTGACTCATGGAATCTCCAGGATTTTCCTGGCCTTCTATAGTTTCGACTAAGACTACAGAAAACAAAACCAGTAGTCCACAGAGGTTAAATGTAGACTGTGGTAAACCACTCCCAGTGCCCTCTTTTTTGGTAATCGGGGATGATAACCACAAGGCCCAGGGTACCGACCATACCTCACGTGAGAGAGGAATCGAGGTGGACCATTTTACCCCGCTGGATATTGGTAATTCTGGGCTTGAGGAGCTTATAGTTTCCGCTAACCCCAGCATCCCGATTCCCGACTTCCACCGATGGCCATGAGATTGAACCTATATACCAATGGCAAGAGTAGCGATTTGAGCGTTGTTTCTTGGAATGTCGCATGTCTTGGGAATAAAACAGCTCTTCCCGATTGGAATGAACTAATTGGAAGGTATGACCTGTGTATCTTCCAAGAAACATTGTGTTTGGAACCAGTGTACAAGCCTGGCTATTCCACCTTCCATGTCCCAGCTACTCCCTCTAGACGGGGTCGCCCGTCTGGCGGTTTGCTCGTCTGGGTTAAAATTTCGTTAAACTGTAAGATCTCCTACTCTCCTAATATCTCCCACGACATGATGAGGTTAACGATCCGGGTTCCCCAAGCCCCAGTGATCCTGGAAGTTTTTAACATCTATGCTAGAGGTATACCAGGGGGTGGTAAATCTCCAACCATTGCCCTACTTGCAGACTCACTTTGTAACTGCTCCCCAGATACTTTGCCGTTAATTGCTGGCGACTTCAATTGCACATTTGAACCGTTGGCTGCCGACGGCGCGGTAGGTTTACTGAAGGAAAATGCGAAATGGGGAATCCCGCAATTGACGACTGTGCCGATTGAAAAGTGGACACCTGTTATTATCCAAATGAATGCCTTGGTGTTGGAGCATGCTCTGGTAGCAGTGAATGGGCGCACGCCGTCTGACTTCTCTGGTGCATGTACCTATAATAGGGCTAGTTGCCCCAGCAGAATTGACTACATTCTGGTTGATAAGAGATTGTAAAGATATGTGTCAGATATGGCAGTTATTCCATTTATCCATAGTGACCATAACCCTCTATCCCTTAGCCTGTGCAACCTGATAACCGTGGGGAACCCCCTGTTCAGCAATAGACTAACAATGGCAACTAGAGAAATAGTACCCTTGAATTGCAAAAGGTCCTCAAATGACATAAATTTGCCATCAATGAGCAAAAGACAAATGCCCTGGCGGAAATTGTAAGAGATCAGACCGAGAAGCTTTCTGCACTCTGTACTGATGATCCCGGTTCTGTCCAGGTCAACATGGTCTATGAGGAGACAATTGACAGGATGGCCGCTCTCTTCCTTGATGGATGTGGGGCAAGCCAGTTGAAGTGTAGGAAGCCCACAGCCAGGTGGTATAACCATGAATGCAGAGGGGCTAAGTCCAAATTGATTTGTGCCATCAAAACCCGAGATCCAACTGAGGTTCATTTAGCCTGAGCTGTGTACAGGTGTGCACTATTAGTGGCAAAAAGGGCTTGGGATGACTCCCACTGGGAAGAGTTAAAACTGGCCAGTCAGAACAGGAACGGGGAACGATTCTGGGCTCTAGTTAGAAAAAACAATGATGGTGGTACAGATCTATTACCCAACCATATCACGGACAGGGAATGGTTCGACCACTTTAGGAAACTGTACGCAGGTGTAGGGGTTCCTGAGAACACCGAAGTGACAGCAGAATTTATATTACCCCAATACGATACACCCCCATCTATCAATCCTATAGGGCAGAGTGAGGTAGAGTCTGAGATTAGTAAATTTGTCCAAGGTAAGGCACCGGGCCAGGATGGCATCCCTGGCGATCTGTTCCGTGCCAGCCCTAACCAATGGGCCAAATTCTTCTCCCTCATGACTAATGCCCTCCTCCTTGGGTCTCCAGTCCCAAACTCATGGAGGGGGGCAGAAGTGATTCCTATTTACAAGAAGGGGCCAAGGGGTGACCCTGCCAACTATCGTCCGATCAGCTTGATCGATGCTGGACAGAAGTGGTTGGCAGAGTCCTTCTGGAAAGAATACTCTCTTGGGCAGAGGAGAATAATATGATCTCCCCCTTCCAGGTGGGTTTCAGGGCCTGTACAAGCACTGTAGATCAGGCTTTCAGGCTGTTACTACTTCATTGGAAGACAGTCTCGATTAGCAAGGGTGGTTTGTACTTGGCCTTTATTGATCTGAAGACCGCGTTCGATCTGGTCCCCCGAGGGCGCCTGTGGGCAGTTCTTCATGAGATGGTGTTCTTTCTGCCCATTCTGCACCTGTTGGCCCGCATGCATGATGGAACATACGCACGCATTCAGTGGGGCACGAAGGAGCAGATAACTGAAAAAATACCGGTGAACAGAGGTGTCCGCCAAGGATGTGTTTTGGCGCCGACCCTCTTTTCCTTATTTGTCAATGGGGTGGTTTCCTTTTTATCTGATATTGATGCTGATGCCCCTAGTTTGGCTGGTGTGAAAGTTCCCGCCATGCTCTTTGCCGATGATACGCTACTAGTCTCTAAAACGCCCATGGGGCTCCAAAAATTGCTGGATCAGTTTTGTGTCTTTTGCAATTTAAGGGGCTTGGTTATTAACACTTCTAAAACCAAGCTCCTCTATTTTAATCCCAGTAGGAAAGTCAATCGCATGCTCACTCTTAATGAAGAGCCATTAGAGCGGGTTAAAATGTTCGACTATCTTGGAATTAGGATATCCGACCAACTCAAGTGGAACCCTCACATCGAAAAAATGGCTTTAAACCATAAACGGGTTGTGGGCGTCATAAGCAGGGAGCATAGATCCTCAGTATCAAGACCCATAGCTCCTGCCTTAGAGATCTATTCTGCTAAAGCAGTAGGCAGTGCATTGTACGGGGCAGAGCTCTGGGGTTTTAATAATGTTGACTCCCTCGTCTTGGCCGAAAACAAATTTTACAAGGAGCTTATGTCTATCCCCAGGAGTACCCTTAGCAAGCCCATTCAGTACGATCTTGGACGCAGATCTATCAAAGATCTTATAATTCTGCGTCCGCTTCTTTATTGGGCCGGCCTGTGACGCTCACCAGAGCTAGAGAGCTACGCAGACAGCCTTAAAAAAGTTATGAGCTTGCAGGGGTCTCACAAAATTGTCTGGCTCTCTAAAATGAAGGAACTTCTTACGGCCATTGGCCTATGGGTCGCGTAGGAGTCAGGTGCTTCAATATCTAAACTGGAAGTCAAGAGGGCTTACTGGCTGTGGGTCGATGCCCAAGAATCTAGAGCGGATAACTTGGGTAGACTCACTGACGAGTTTTGACTGCATAAGACCACAACCTTGCTTGAACCCTTTATGGACTTCATTAGAAAACCCAAAGATAGGGCCTTATATGTTCAGTTTAGAATGGGAACCCTACCAGTCCGTGAACGCACCTCTAAATGGAAACCCCCCTACCAGAAGCTTGCCACCTGCCCGCACTGCAGCACTGAACTGGAAACCATCCCACATGTCTTTTTCATTTGCAGTGTCTACAATAAGCCCAGATCCAAATGGCTAAAACCTGTCTGTCGCCTACTTGAGACCAGAGGCTATGCCCAGCGTTAGGAATTTTACAATCTAACCCTAATACAGTACTGGCGTGTGGGGTAGCCAAATTTCTTAGCTGGGCATGGGTGATCAGATTTAAAGCTATGTGATGAATTTTTTCTTAGGCAATCCCTCGTTCTTTTTTTCAAATAACTCAAAGCTGTAAATGGTTTAATACTGTTTTATCTCGTCTTTTTAATTATTTATTAAGTGTTTTTATTAATACCATGAATTGTATTTTTATGGTTATGTGCTTTTAAGATATCTCTATATCGAAAAAAAGCTTTGTACATACATACACTAAAGAGACCCAACAGAAAGACTCAGTCCATGCACCACTCACTAGACCTGGGCAAAAGGCCCCAACAGCAGCCAAATTAATTCGAAAAACACAGAAAAATCAGCACAATCCCATGCCATCCATGCCCTCAATGATGTTTAAATTCAAGACACCCCACAGAAAGACTAGGCCCATGCACCACTCACTACCCCTGGGCATAATGGATGAAAGCTAGGCAAAATGGGTGCAGGCCTGAGAACACTGCCTGTATTCAAAATGGCCCCTTGCCCCCAGGCACATGGCCAGGGCCTGCCTGTACCAGCACTCAAAATGGGGCCCACCCACATGGCCAGTCCCCATCAACACCCCAAAAAATCGAAAAACACAGAAAAATCAGCACAATCCAATGCCATCCATGCCCTCCATGATGTTTATATTCAAACACCCAACAGAAAGACTAGGTCCATGCACCACTCACTAGCCCTGGGTAAAAGACCCCAACAGCAGCCCAAAAAATCGAAAAACACAGAAAAATCAGCACAATCCCATGCCATCCATGCCCTCAATGATGTTTATATTCAAACACCCAACAGAAAGACTAGGTCCATGCACCACTCACTACCCCTGGGCAAAAGGCCCCAACAGCAGCCCAAAAAATCGAAAAACACACAAAAATCAGCACAATCCCATGCCATCCATGCCCTCCATGATGTTTACATTAAAGAGACCCCACAGGAAGACTCAGTTCATGCACCACTCACTACCCCTGGGCAAAAGGCCCCAACAACAGCCCAAAAATCGTAAATTCCAAAATTGTAGTTGCAGCAACTGTAATGCCCCAAACAAACTTACTTGTGACATTTCTAATCCAAAAGTGATCCAAAGAAAGTCAAAAAGGCCTCCAATCCAAATTTCCAGCAGCATCCACAAAAAGTAATCCTTCCAGGTCAAGATCCGGATGAAAGTGACCAGCAAATGAAGAAAGCACTGGGAGGAGCCTGCTGGACAGGAACAGGAAGTTGGAGACTGTGGGGCACTTCTTTCCTCCCCCTCCCCCCAAAATGGACTCCTTGCAAAAAAAAGTGCATGCAAATGTCAACCTGAGGAGTTATTCTGATAAAAATCACCATTTTCAGAAGGTTTATGCTGCTTGCTGGTGGATTTCTTGTGCAGAATTGCAAAATTTGTAATTTCGCGAGTGCAAGATTGTTGCTGCCCGTCGCATCTACGTGTTCGCAATTGCGAACTCCCGCGATACGTGATCATGGCGTACTCGCGTTGACAAACTCTCGCTGTGCAAGGTGGCAAGCCGCGATGACATAATCGCGTTCGCCAAACTCCCGCGGAATCCCGCAGCAAGATCCAAAATGGCGCAGCACTCGCAAAATATCGAGAAAAACAACTCGGCAAACGCTGAATGACAGTAAGTGAACGCCGCGCACAGCAATATTGTATCACCAAGCAAAAAAATCCACCGCGTGCGAATTTGCGGATTTTCAGCAAATTCGCGAGAGTTTGCGGATTGCGAATTTACCGAAAATCCGCAAAATCCAGGAGAGGAACGGATTTTACGCCCATGCTTAGTAAATGAGTGAACAGGGGGGAATACACTCTCCA